>NW_017670330.1:663268-760762 GCF_001879085.1 Nicotiana attenuata
CTATGGAACTATTAGGAAAATTTCACTTCTTTTCATTCCTTGTCCTGCAAAATTGTTAACTTCGAAATTCTAAACTTTTGTCTTCTGTTCTTATACAAATAGTGAGGACACGTACAACCGGATCAGATGACCAGGCACCTGCGCCCCTGCTAGAGTCGCGAGAGGCTAGGGTCGGGGTAGAGGCCGAGGACGTCCACGTGGTGCAGCTAGAGCACCTGCACGAGCTGCTACAGAGGAGCCACTAGTAGCTCCAGTCGGAGAGCAGGCACCTGAGACGCCTGTTACTGCACCAGCTCTTCAGGAGGCCCTTGCACAGTTCCTGAGCATGTTCGGCACTCTAGCTCAGGCGGGGTTGATTCCACTTGCTCCTACCACATCTGAGGCCCGGGGAGGAGCACAGACTCCCGCCGCCCGCACCCCAGAGCAGTGGGTTCAGGTCGATCAGATTCCACAGGTTATACCAGTGTAGCCGGTAGCCCCAGTTCAGCTTGAGGGTAGGGCAACAGCTTCTGAGGAGGAGCAGCTCAGGCTCGAGAGGTACAAGAAGTACCACCCTCCTACTTTAAGTGGCCTGGTGTCAGAGGATGCCTAGGTTTTTCTTGAGGAGTTCCATCATATCCTCCGTACTATGGGTGTAGCGGAGTCAAGTGGGGTTTCTTTCACTACGTTCCGGCTTAGAGGAGCAGCCTATCAATGCTGGCGTGCTTATGAGTTGGAAAGTCTTGTCGAGGTAGCTTCACTTACTTGGACTCAGTTCTTGGATATAACTTTGAGGGAGTATGTTCCCCAGAGCCTCAGAGATGCATGGCGCACCGAGTTTGAGCAGTTAAGCCAAGGTGCTATGACTGTGTCAGAGTATGTAGTTTGTTTCAGTGATTTGGCTGGACATGCACCAGCCTTGGTTGCTATAGTTTGAGAAAGGGCCCGTCCATTCATCAAGGGGATCTATCCCAGTATCAGGATTAGCATGGCTCGGGAGTTAGAGATGGATATTTCATACCAGCAGGTTGTGTGTATTGCTAGGAGAGTGGATGGCATGCTTGCTCGGGAGAGAGAGGAGAAGGAGGCCAAGAGGTCTTGAGAGTCTAGCTCTTATACTGGTACTCGTGCCCCAGCTGCAGTTCAACATGGTAGGGTCTATGTGAGTCGCCCTGTTCATTCAGCACATCCCAGCCGCCAGTGGTATTTCGGCCACTCCTAGGCCTCATGAGCCTTATTATGCATGGGGTGCTTTCAGCGGTAAGTCCAGTAGACCTGGCCCTAGCCAGCCACAACAGCCACGCTTTCCTAGAGCTTGTTTTGAGTGTGGCGATACTTGCCATATAGTGAGGTATTTCCCCAGACTTAGGAGGGTACACCTCCACATACTTCTCAGGCACCGCATGCTCCACTACGTCCTCAGGATAGATTACAGCACCAGCTACCACTCTACCTACTCAGCCAGCTCAAGATGGAGGTTGGGCAGGTAGAGTCACCCTACAGGGGGAGGCCAGGCCAGATATTATGCTCTTCCTGCTTGTAGAGAGGCAGTTGCTTCCGACTTTGTCATTACAGGTATTGTTCCATTTTGTCATAGATATGTGTCGATCTTATTTGATCCAGGCTCCACTTATTCCTATGTGTCATCTTATTTTTCCTCGTATTTGGGTGTATCTCGTTATTCATTTAGTCCTCTTATTTATGTGTCTACACCTGTGGGAGATTCTATTGTTGTTGACCATGTGTATTAGTCCTGTTTGGTTGTTCTTAGGGGTTTTGAGACCAGAGCTGATTTATTATTGCTCAGCATGGTAGACTTTGATACTATTTTGGGCATGGATTGGTTGTCGCCCTATTATTCTATTCTTGATTGTCACACTAAGACTGTGACGTTGGCTATGCCAGGATTACCGCGGTTAGAGTGGAAAGGCACCTTAAATTATACTTCCAGTAGAGTTATTTCATTTCTTGAAGCTCAACGAATGGTTGAGAAGGTGTGTGACGCGTATCTAGCTTATATGAGAGATGTCAGTATTGATACCCTTACGGTTGAGTCAGTCCCAGTAGTGAGGGTTTCGTAGATGTATTTCCAGCTGATCTTCCGGGCATGCCGCCCAATAGACATATCGACTTTGGTATTAATTTGTTACCGGGCACTTACCCCATTTCCATTCCTCCATATCGTATGGCTCCTCCTGAGTTGAAGGATTTGAAGGAACAGTTATAGGAATTGCTTGATAAGGGCTTCATTCGGTCCAGTGTGTCACCTTGGGGTGCCCCAGTCTTGTTTGTGGAGAAGAAGGATGGTTCTATGCGTATATGTATTGGTTAAAGTCAGTTAAACAAAGTTACAGTGAAGAACAAGTATCCATTGCCTCGTATTGATAACCTATTTGATCAGTTACAGGGTGCCAAAGTGTTTTCCAAGATTGACTTCCGTTCAGGCTATCATCAGTTGAAGTTTCGGGAGCCAGATATCCCGAAGACTGCTTTCAGGACTTTATTTGGTCACTACGAGATCTTTGTGATGCCATTTGGGCTAACCAATGCCCCATCATCATTTATGCAATTGATGCACAGTGTATTTCAGCGTTATCTTAACTCGTTCGTCATTGTGGTTATTGACAACATTCTGGTGTACTCCTGGAGTCGGAAGTAGCATGAGCAGCACCTGAGCACTGTGCTTCAGACCTTGAGAGAAAAGAAGTTATATGCAAAATTCTCAAAGTGTGAGTTCTGGTTAAACTCTGTGGCATTTTTGGGTCACATAGTGTCGAGTGAGGGGATCAAGGTGGATCTGAAGAAGGTTGAGGCAGTGTAGAGTTGGCCTAGACCGACCTTAACTACAGAGATCCGGAGTTTTCTTGGTTTGGCGGGGTATTATCATCGATTTGTAGAGGGTTTCTCATCTATTGTAGCACCTATGACCAGGCTGACTCAGAAGGGTACTCCATTCAGGTGGACAGAGGATTGTGAGGAGAGCTTTCAAAAGCTCAAGACAGCTTTGACTACAGCCCAATATTGGTATTGCCTACAGATTTGGGGTCTTATATTGTATACTATGATGCATCACGAGTTGGTCTCGGCGCGGTGTTGATGCAGAACCGTAGGGTGATCGCCTATGCGTCTAGACAGCTGAAGGTTCATGAAAAGAACTATCCTACCCACGACCTTGAGTTAGCAGCTATTGTTCATGCCTTGAAGATTTGGCGGCATTATTTGTGCGGTGTCCCTTGTGAGATCTACACCGATTACTGGAGTTTGCAGCATCTGTTCAAACAGAAGGATCTTAACTTGTGTCAGCGGAGGTGGTTGGAGCTGCTTAAGGATTATGATATCATTATTCTATACCATCTCGGGAAGGCCAATGTGGTGGCCGATGCCTTAAGTCGCAGGGCAGAAAGTTTGGGGAGCTTAGCAGATCTACTAGCATCAGAGAGGCCGATGGCATTGGATGTTCAGGCCTTGGCCAACCAATTTTTTAGATTGGATATTTCTGAGCCGAGTCGAGTTTTGGCTTGTGTGGTCTCCCAGTCTTCTCTTTGTGATCATATCAGGGAGCGTCGGTATGATGACCCCCATCTGCTTGTCCTTAAGGATGCGATTCAGCACGATGATGCTAAGGAGGTCACTATTGGAGATGATGGTGCATTGAGGATGCATGGCAGGCTATGTGTTCCCAATGTAGATGGTTTGCGTGAGTTGATTCTCCGGGAGGCTGACAGTTCGCGGTACTTCATTCATCTGGGTGCCGCGAAGTTGTATCAGGACTTGAGGCACCATTATTGGTGGAGGAGAATGAAGAAGGGCATAGTAGAATATGTAGCTAGTTGTTTAAATTGCCAGCAGGTGATGTATGAGCATCAACGGCCAGGTGGGTTGCTTCAAATGTTGGAGATTCCGGAGTGGAAATGGGAGCATATCACTATGGATTTTGTTGTTGGGCTTTCACGGACTCAACGGAAGTTTGATGCAGTTTGGGTGATTGTGGATAGGTTGACCAGGTCAGCTCATTTCATTCATGTGATGACTACTTATTCTTCCGAGCAGCTGGCTCGAGTTTATATCTGCGAGATTTTCAGGCTTCATGGCATACCGGTATCTATCTTCTCTGACCAGGGCAGTTTACGTCACGGTTCTGGAGGGCCGTAGAACATGAGTTAGGTACTCGGGTTGAGTTGAGCACAACATTTCACCCTCAGACGGACGCACAGTCCGAGCGCACGATTCAAATACTTGAGTATATGCTCCATGCGTGTGTGATGGAGTTTGGCGGTTCTTGGGATCAGTTATTGCGACTTGCGGAGTTTGCCTACAAAAATAGTTATCAGTCGAGCATTCAGATGGCACCGTATGAGGCTTTGTATGGTAGATGGTGTCGGTCTCCAGTGGGTTAGTTCGAGCTGGGTGAGGCTAGGCTATTAGGTACAGGCTTGGTTCAGGATTCTTTGGAGAATGTTCGCACAGCCTAGTCTAGACAGAAGAGTTATGCAGATTGGAAGGTTCGCGATGTTGCATTCATGGTTAGGGAGTGGGTCTTGCTCCGGGTTTCACTCATGAAAGGTGTTATGAGGTTCGGGAAGAAGGGCAAGCTGAGCCTAAGGTTTATTGGTCTATTCGAGGTGTTGCAGCAAGTTGGGGAGGTTGCTTATGATTTGGCCCTTCCTCCCAGTCTAGCAGGAGTTAACCGGTATTCCATGTTTCTATGCTCCGGAAGTATCACGGTGATCCATCTCATGTGTTGGATTTCAACTCAGTCCAGTTGGACAAGGATCTATCTTATGTTGAGGAGCCGGTAGAAATTTTGGACAGGCGGGTTCGAAAGTTGAGGTCAAAGAACATTGCTTAAGTGAATGTTCAGTGGAGGGGTCAGCCGGTCGAGGAGGCGAATTGGGAGACCGAGCATGATATGCGCAGCCTTTATCCTCATCTTTTCACAATTCAGGTATGTTGCTATGCTCGTTCGAGGAAGAACGATTATTTTAAGAGGGGGAGGAGGTAACAACCCGGCCAGTCATTTTGAGAGTAATAGCCCTGATCCCCTATTTACTGCTTTCCCTGTGTCTTTTTCTGCTTATGTGACTTGTCGGGAGGTTCTGATTTTGGTTTCGGGGTGTTTAGGACACTTAGTCCCTAAAACAGAAGCTTAAGTTTTGGGTTTCGACCATAGTTGGAACTATGTGAAGACGACTCTAGAATGCAATTTTGTCGGTTCCGTTAGCTCCGTTAGGTAATTTTAGACTTAGTACTACGTCCGGATTGTGTTTCAGAGGTCTGTAGCTGAATTAGGCTTGAAATGGCGAAAGTTGAATTTTTGGGAAGTTTGACCGGAAATGGACATTTGATATCGGGTTCGGATTCCGATTCAAGAAGTTGGAGTAGGTCCGTAATGTCGAATACGACTTGTGTGCAAAATTTGAGGTCAATCGGGCGTGATTTGATAGGTTTTGGCATCGGTTGTAGAAGTTTGAAGTTTCAAAATTCATTAAGTTTGAATTGGAGGGTGATTCGTGATTTTAGCATTTTTTGATGTGATATAGTGGCTCGACTAAGTCCGTATGATGTTTCAGGACTTGTTGGTATATTTGGTTGAGATCCCGGGGCCCTCGTATGGATTCCGGGTGGTTAACGGACAAAAATTGGAGTTGTGAATGTTGCAGATTTTCTAGTGTTTCCAGTTATTAGTTTCCTTCTGCGTGTTCGCAAGGGCAGTTCCGCATTCACGAAGAAGAACTGGAGGCAGGAGGGGATTTGTGCTTCGCGTTCGCGATGGAAGTCCCGCGTTCACGTAGGGTCGAGCTGAGTAAGCTTCGCGTTCGCGATTAGGTCATCGCATTCGCGATGGGGAATTTTGGGTTGAAGCAAGGTTGTGCTTCGCGAATGCGAGGGTTCTTCCACATTCGCAAAGAAGGGATGCCTGGGCAGAATATAACATTTCAAAATTGATGGTTAAGCTATTTTTAACATAACTTAAGATAGAGAGCTCGGATTTGGACGAAATTTTGGGGGATTTCCAGAAAGCTATTGGGTAATGATTCTTGACTTATTTATGGTTGTATTCCATTAATCTATAGTTAATTTCATCCTTTAATTTCGGATTTGGGTTGAAAATTTGGGAAAAATGAGAAAAGTTCTTCAACCAAAATTTTGAGTTTTGATTGGGATTTTGATAATTGGTTTGAATAATTTTGGTATGAGTAAACTAGTGAGTGAATGGGTGTTCATATTATGTGACTTTTACCCGATTTTGAGACGTGGGCCCGGGTCGACTTTTTAGGGCGATTTTCTTAATTCTTGCTTAAGCCTTCATTTCATTAATTAGATTAGTTTCTTATAGTTATATTTATGGTATGTAATTTTTTTTTTTTGGCTAGATCTGAGCCATTCGGAGTCGGAAAATCGTGAAAAAGGCATTGTTACTGATTGATTGAGCTTGGTTCGAGGTAACTAGCTTGCCTAACCTTGTATGGGGGAAAACCCCTTAGGCTTTGGTACTGTAGTGATAATTATGTGGTATGTGAGCGCCGTATACGCGAGGTGACGAGTGCGTATACGGCTAATTGTTATAAAAATCCGGTTTTCACTGAATAATAACATCTTTCATCTTAATTGAGTTATACCAGCATGTGTAGTTATCCTGTTTAGACTAATATTGCATGTCTAGGTGTCTTAAATGCTTATTTGAACTCTGTGCAGCATGCTTAGTTGATTTCTTGTTTTTCCTTTATCTGTCTGTATCAGTCTTAACTGTAGGAATTCTTGCTCTTAATTGTTGTATTCATTGGTTTCGAGCTAGGTGTTTACTTTGGGACTACGAGGCGGTACCTTGGGAGATCCCCTGCACATTTACATTGAGACTACGAGGAGGTACCTCGAGAGATATCCCTGCACATTTACTTTTGAGACTGCGAGTCGGTACTTCGGGAGATCTCCTTGCATATTTACTTTTGGGACTACGAGACGGTATCTCGGGAGATCCCCTGCTGTTCTATCCCTGTGTGTTGTACTGTTGTTTTCCTGTGTTTCCTGTTTGTTAAAATTCCAGTTTTTCAATACACTGCAATATATCTCTGTCTTATTTATTATATATATACCAGTAGGGCCCTGACCTGACCTCGTCATTACTCGATCGAGGTTAGGCTTGGCATTTACTGGGTACTGTTGTGGTGTACTCATGCTACTCTTCTGCACATGTTTTGTGTGCAGATCCAGGTACTTCTTACCAGCCACGTCATCAGTGAGCAGTGAGATTTTGGAGACTTCAAGGTATATCAGCTACGTCCGCAGACCTCGGAGTCCCTCTATTCCCTCCTATGTCATTTACCTTTTCGTATTTTTCTTCTCATATTTTTCTCTGCAAAATTGGAGGTCATTCGGATGTAATTTGATAGGTTTCGGCGTCGTTTGTAGAAGTTGGAAATTCCTTCGTTCATTAGGCTTGAATCTATGTATGATTCGTGTTTTTGATGTTGATTGAGGTCGTTTGAGGGCTTAACTAAGTTTGTATTGTATTTTAAGGCTTGAAAATGGTGCATTGTTGAAGCAGGAACCCTTCTGGTGTGATCGCACCTGCGAGGGATTGGCTGCAGGTGCAATGCTCCAGATGCGAATGGATGTCCGCAGGTGTGGAGATGGGCTGGCCTGGGCAGAGTGTATGTGCGAAGGGTTGACCGCAGGTGCGAGCAAGGCTCCGCAGTTGCGATGTTGAGAGAGAGGGTTTGATTCCGCAGAAGCGAAAAGAAGGTCGCAGAAGCACCTCCGCATGTACGGACCCTAGAGCGCAAATGCGGGCCTGGAGGAGTAAGTGAATTCCGCAGAAGCAAAAGATTTACGCAGAAGCGGGTCTGGAGGTGCGGATAATTGGCCACAGGTGCGAAAAGCCTGGCAGTATTTTATAATCGAGGGTTCCGAGATTTTTCACCATTTGCAACATTTCAAGCTCGGTCTAAGATGATTTTGGCGAGGGTTTTCGAGGGGATTGTTGAGGTAATCCTCTTGTGCTCATTTTTATTCAATAAACTTGGTTCCCCATTGATTTTCCTACCTAGATTGTGTGGTTTTGAGGTGAACTTTGGGGGTTTGAGGCTAGGGATTTGGAGAGTTGATTTGGGAAATTTGGGTGACGATTTGGGGTCGGATTTTGATGAATTTAGTATGGTTAGACTCGTGGTTGAATGGGATTTCGGGTTTTGTGACTTTTGTTAGATTTTGAGACGCGGGCTCGCGGGCCGGATTTGAGCCAATTTCGGGTGTTTGATTTATAACTTCATATTTTCTTGTGAAATTAATTCCTTAGCCCGTGTTGATTGTATTGTGCTGTTTATGGCTAGATTCGGGTCATTTGGAGGCCGATTCGCGAGGCAAAGGTGTGCTGGAGTAGAGATTTGCTCGGATTGAGGTAAGTAACAGTTCTAAATATGGTTCTGAGGGTATAAAACCCCGAATTATATGTTATATGATTAGTTTGGAGATGACACACATGCTAGGTGACGGGCATGTGGGAGTTCACCGTGGGAATTGTGACTTGGTCCATTCCATGGAACTGTAAAGTTGAATAACTTGTTGTTAGCTATATGCTCTCCATGTGTTATATAAATTTGACTGCAATTATGTTAGAAATCATATTTGGGCTATGTGTTGGTACTGTTGGAACCTACAGAGGTCGTGTTACTTGTTGAATTACCTGCTAATTGTTGTTTGTACTCAGTCTCAGTTTTACTCGCATATCATATCTCAGTCTCTATTTTTCCTTGTTGATACATCATATCATTGTTGTTTGGGATGATTTTCATGATTACTGAGAGCCCGAGAGACTGGAGAGGTTGATGACTGAGTGAGGCTGTAGGCCTGTTTGTGAGGATATTTATGGGATCAGGCTGCACACAGCAGCATGTTTCATGGATTTACGCCATAATTGGCTCGATATTAGCGCTTGGGCAGAAAAAGCCCCTCTGGAGTCTGTACACACCCCCAGTGAGTGCAGGTACCTACTAAGTGCGAGTGCCGAGTGCCGAGTACCGAGCGACTGAGAGGAATGAGTGACTGTGAGTAATGAGTGAATGTGAGGAAATGAGTGATTGTGAGTTTGGACTGAATAGGAGGACTGAGTGACTGTTACTCTGAGAGGATGCATTTGATTTCCTTATTGTTGCATTTAGCTGCCATATATCACTGCTGTAAAATTTCCGAGAGATATTACATCCGATTTTACTTGAACTTGACATGTATAAACTGATTTGACTTAAATTGCCGGATTTGAAAGCATGCCCATTTTTCTTTGTTGAGACTACTGAAATTGAACTATAATTGTGTAGCTCGTCACTATATTCAGTTCTTTATTTAGTCTTGTCACTTACTAAGTTGGTTGTACTCACGCTACACCCTGCACTTCGTGTGCAGATTCAGGTGTTTCCGGACACGGTGGGTGTTGATACTCTGCGCAGTTGATCCTTCGGGAGATCGAGGTAGCTTCCCAGCGTTCGCAGACCTTGTTTCTCCTTCCCTATCTTTCCTTTTATTGTATTTAGTTTCTGACTATCATAGACTATGCATTCCAAACTTATGAATATCTAGATGCTCATGTACTCCATGACACCCCGATTTGGGAGTTTTCCAAATTGCGTTTTGGGTTTCTACCCCGTTTATGACAATTTTTGTCATTTAAAACTACTCTGACTCATTTTTGTTAAATATTGGAAATATTTTGAAAATGTCGGCTTGCTAGTACCACGTTAGGCGCCATCACAACAAGTTAGGATTTTGGGTCGTGACAGGGAGACGAAGAGGGAAGGGCATCTAGAGAATATAATGTAGATGGGGAGGTTTGGAACTAGGAAGAAGACGCGGGGTGGGGGGTTGGGGCGGGAAACAAGACAAGCATGGGAGGGTTTTTTTAAAAAAATTTGTTAATTGGTGTAAAAAGGGAAAAAAAATTAAAAATTAGATACGCGAATTCTTTATAAAACTTCTTACATGAAATTTTTAGCATTTATGCGTATGTAGTGTGTTATTGACATACTTTTAAAAGATTTGAGTGCGTAATATTATACCCGCAGTAAATAGGTGTGTAAGAGAGATTTTGGTACAAGATCGATGGATAAACTATATATTTTGCCTATATTAAAGTAAGAGGAAGTTTAAAGAGAGAGGATTAGGTGCTCAATAGCCCTGGTCAATATGATTTTGACACGTTCTGTAGATGTAGACAGAAAAAAAAATGGTCCCTTTTAACAACTGTTGCATAAAATTGGATCAATCATTAAACAATTGAAAATGACAACACTCTTAAAAATTCTCAAGAATGACCCCACTTTGAGCTGCTCTTTCTTTCTTGCAAGATCCTATTTTTACATTTTCTTTCATACATCTCCCTTGTCCATGCTTAATTTGCGACTAATAAAAAAGACTTCTACTTCCTCAGGTTGGTATTCGTACTATCGGCTACCATTCATTCCCTTAATTGTAAGTAGAGATGGCAAAATGGTTCAAAAAAATAGTTATTCACCTATATTATTCATTAAAAATGGGTTGGATAATGATCTTTTTAATAACGGGTCAAATATAGATAAGAACCATATTATTCACTTAGAAAATAGATAATCAGATGGATAACTAATGGGTTAACTTTTACATTTGTAAAGACTCAAATTGAGGGTTCCTCAAGTTTGGAAAACTAAGAATTCTCCCAAAAGTGATCATATTCAAGAAGCCATGGATATTGTGGATATCCATATTATTCGCCGGATAATCCATTTTTTATCCGTATTAAATATGGGTCGGGTCGAATAATTTACCCGTATTTAAAATTATTCGCTTTAGACCCGCTCATATCCGATCCGCCCATCCATTTGCCACCCTAGATTGTAACTCATCCCCCCCCCCCTCCCCCTTCTTTTTTTTAAATTCAATTATCTATTCTGAAAATTGATTAGGGTTTTATGTTGGACGTACAACTTACTTGTCTAAAGTAATAGTGGAATAATTTTGCAGATAATACTACTGGTGGGCACAAAATTGCAAGTGATCATAACAAAAATGGGATTAAGAATTCAAGAAAGAGGAGATATTGTGAAGGGGACACCATTAGTTGAACCAGGGGATGATCCTTTTTTGGTTCAATTGCCCTCCTCTTTTACTCTTCTTGATTCACTTTGTTCTCTTTTAGGTATGATAGGGTAATAATCACGGGCGAGAACAACGTTAGTGTACCTCTCAACGTAGCGGAAGAATTGTTGAACTCACCACTAAAAAAATTGCTCCAAGTCGAACTTTGGATCTCTTGGAAACAAAGTTTATTTCACAAACTAAATCCTTCCTTCTTTGTACGTGTGTTTTGTTGGGAGAAGAAGAGAAACTTTTTTTTCACTCTTGAGAGTTCTTCTGTAGGACAGATATATAGAAGAGGAATATAGGAAAAACTACCGATGAAAACCACCACTCCACGTTCTCACATCTCTCAAATAACGTGCGGTAGCTTTTTTTAGGACTGATAAAACCTCGTAGTAATCTCCTAAGTTAAATCTCTTTTAAAATGGGTCGGGTCAGTCCACATGGGTGACCCATGAACCAAACCTAATATCAAACATCTCCCACTTCGCACAGGTGGACAAGATCCAAACTAGTAACGACCTTGAAAACAACACACATAATTCATACTGGCAAATAGTTCGTGCGACCTGCGAGCATTAAGAGCCATAATATTCTTAAACCCTTTAAGGTTGTTTAATAGCTCTATGTAGAAATCCAATCACATGCGGAAAGGATTCACTACTACCATGAGGATCTTATTATTACTTGCAATACCCCAGACATTGTTGGCTACTCTAGTAGCTAGTTATCCAATCCCTCATCCTCGAAAAAAGGTGAACTCGAGTTCATATATAACATTTTATCCATAATTACACACAATACCATCATGGTAAGTGTAATGGTCAACCTATGAATACAAATTAAATTAAAAAAAATTGTCTTTCCTTTCTACTCGAATCTCCCAATCAACTGCTTTCCTAGACATACACTGCATCGCTAAATCACTCATGGTTATTAGTGACATGCTAAAGTAGCAACACTGATTGGCACTTCAAGAAACAGTAAAAGGTCAAAAGGTATTCCAATAAAAGTTGATATAACTTCTTTGGGATCTCACACAATGAAGAAGCAGGGATTCATTCTTCCATTATCCCATGGTCAATAGCACACGTGGTATGAAACACATGTTACGGTGTTCTCACCTTATATTGGTGCGTGTGCCTTATTCTTTTAATCATTCAGCACCGTACAGGTTTTGGCCTAGACACCTCCAAATGTCTAACCCGAGTTTCTCACTTCAATAATCCTCAAACCATCTTCTTAGAGAAACTCAGATCTGGCTTACAAAAATAAGTCATAATCGAATAGTGAAATTCGTAAGTCTCATTAGTTGTCAAGACCGACCTTTACAAGTAAATATAACCTCGCATTATCCAAGGTTCTATAAGGTCTCATCTCTTCACGATTCTTAAAGTAAGAGGCGATTGCTCGTGTGAGAGAGCCAATCTCGCGACTTGTTCGACACACTTTATCAACAAAACATTAATCACATGCGTACGAGATATAAGCACAAATTCAAGAGTCAAATATTGATGAGCGTATTATAATATTTAAATCATTTTACAATACATAAATATGTTCATATCCTTCGCAAACCTAGATCCATAACATGTTTCTCAAACAAGTCTCTAGATATCACCTTTGTAAAAGGATCAGCTATCATGCTTCGCGTAGGAATGTACTGTAAATTTATCTCTTCACTTGCTACCATGTCTCTTACAAAGTTATACATGATGTCAATGTGTTTGGTCTTGCTGTGATACTTAGGATCTTTTGTATATGCAATAGCCGCTTGACTATCACAATATAGAGTCATGGGACCCTGAGAGTTCTTTGTAATATCCAAATGCTCAAAGAATCTCTTCAACCAAACAGCTTCTTGTACTGCAGACGCACAAGCCACGAACTCAAATTCCAATGTTGAAAGGGTTGTACAGGTTTTTCCATGATATAGCACCACCATTAAGTAAGAAAGCATAACCGGATGTTGATTTTCCATCATTCTGATCACTAGCCCAATCAGCATCTATATATCCTCTTCAATTAGATAAGTACATATGGGTATATTTTTCCTGGCACTCTTTCGTAGTTGAAATTCAGGTTCGTCAGAAGGATTTTAGGATTGAGAGTTCCCACTCCCACTCCCACTGGAATCAAGAATAAGATCTTGATCAATTTGAATATCAACTGCGTCAGAAGACACTTGCTGACTATCCGAGTTCAACATTTCATAAAGAGGCTCTCCATTCTTTACCTCGCCCTTTTATGGAAAATTATTTTCTAAAAATGTGGCATCTCGTGATTCAATCTCAGTAAAACTTCCATCCTCTAATTCACCAATGAACACATACCCTTTGGAGTGTTCTGAATATCTTATAAAGATACATTTTTTGCCTTTTGGACCTAATTTATCAAACTTGCTAAAGGAATCTTTTACATATGCAGCACAACCCCAAGGTCATAAATCCGTTAAGTTTGGTTTATGACAAGTCCATAGTTCATAAAGAGTGGAAGAAACTGATTTAGAAGGCACTTTGTTCAATAGGTAGGTTGCAGTCAATAACGCATCTCCCCAAAAGGAGATAGGAATTTGCCTGCACCATGATGGACCTTATCATGTCCAGTAGTGTTATATTCCTCCTCTCTGCTACACCATTTTGTTGAGGTGTGTATGGAATAGTTAAATGTCTGGTGATTCCCTTTTCATTGCACAATCCTTCAAATTCTTTTGAAAGATATTCACGCCCTCTATCGGTTCTTAAGGTCTTAATCCTTTTGTCTAATTGATTCTCAACTTCATTCAAATATTTCTTAAAGCATTCTAGTGTTTCAGATTTATGAGAAATCAAATATACATAACCAAAGCGTGTGAAATCATCAATGAACGTAATGAAATATAAAGCACCAGACCTAGTCCTCACATTCATTGGACCACAGATATCAGAATGGATTAATTGCAATGGAAAATCAGCTCTCTTAGCCTTTCCAAATGGTTTACGTGTAATCTTTCCGGCAAGATAATTTTCACAAGTTGGCATTTCAATTTTAGAGAAAGAACCTAAATGTCCTTCCTTATTCAATCTATTCATTCGATCCTACCCTATGTGACCTAATCTTGCATGCCATGTAATAACATCAACATCATTGTTACTAGAATAACATGCCATAACACAACAGTCAACATAATAGTTGTACGTAGAAGGATTACAATCTAACACAATAAAACCATCATAACGATGTCCAAAACCATAAAAAATATTGTCTTGAGTAATTCTAAGACCATTGCGACTAAAGTTCAAATTGAAATCTAAATCTAGAAGAACAGACACAGAGACTAAGTTTCGTCGAATCACCGGAACATACAAGATGTCATGCAACATCAAAGATCGTCCACCACGTATGTCCATTTTGCAAGTTCCTATCCCTTTGACTTCAAGATTTGCATTATTTCCCACATATACATGCTTTGATCCAGGTGGAACTCGAAGAAACTCTATAAACGCTTCTCTATCGCGGCTCACATGGTCGGTGGCCCCTGAGTCTACAATCCACACAGGATAAGATTTAGTTAGTAAAACAGTGCTAGAAACATATATAGCACTAACAGATGCATTTTGAAATGCTACCTTTTTCGGCTCAGTGCACTCACGAGCAAAATGCCCTGGGACTTGGCAATTGTAGCACTTCATCTTCCTTTTGTCTTTCTTCTTATAGAACCGTTTTTCTTTCTTGGAATTTGGCTTGTTTCTTTTCTTGGAGGGTCCTTCTCCGGTCTCCTTACCCTTTCCGTCATTTTTTCAATTTCTCTTGCGCTTGAAGCTTGATCTCTTTGTATCACTTGATTCTGCCACAAAGGCATTAGGTACAGCTTTAGCAGCACCAAGCCGCTAGTCTTCAAGCTCCACATGACGGGCAACATTAGCAAAAGTTTTGATGCTATCATTGTGGGTCAAGTTAACCTTCAGATGTTCCCAATTATTGGGAAGAGACCGAATCACTGCCTGAACCTGCTGCTTATCAGAGAGGACATGGCCAACACTTTTGAGTTGAGCAATCATATTTGACATCACCCTGAGATGTTGCTTAACACCGTGATCATGACGCTTTTTGTACGTGTCAAACTTGATTGTCAGATGTCGAAGGCGAGTCACAGTCTTACCCCCATATGCCTCTCTTAAATGTGCCCACATGGCTTGAGCAGTAGGTTATTGCTCGTGGATGAGACCAACAACAACTGAACTTACAATAATTCCACGTGCAGTGGAATCTTTCTTTTTCCAAACATTGTAAGTTTCGAGATTCCTCCTGTGTTGGGCAGTGTTACCCTTCTCTGGGTGACACATAACATGGTTAATACTTTCAAGAGCATCTTGCTCTTCGAGTACTACGAGTCCGGATGTCGTAATTTTCACCATTCAGTTTGTCACCCTTGTTCAAGTCAGTAATGATACTTTTCGATGCCATGTCTGTTATTAGAGACAATATTACAAGTTTAACTCATCAATATATACTTCACTCAATTTATGCATGTGATTACATACTTAAGTAAATTAATTATAATATTGGTTCTATATTTAGTATAGAATCAAACGGTCACTATATTTCTATTCTTTATCTATATCTAAATATTTTAATTAATATTAAAATTACTTCTTAGTGTGTACTTTATTTCAAGTCTCAATCCATTACACAAAAGAAAATGATAAACAATGTATGTAACGGGTGAGACAAATAACACAATTTAAATTTCATTAAGATAAAATACATAATAACAATTTACATGTTTGCTAGGACATACATGTACCAATCGAACACTAACTCTTGCTCATATACGCTAAAAGGTGCACTAGACCAAATATCAAGATAAATCTCACTTAAAATTTTACCCCAAGGCTCTCGAAGAGAGTCCGCTAAAATAACTAATGCTTCTCAATCAGTAATTTCTATGTAATTAGCCAATTCAGCTCTTTTTAACCTAAAAGGGTGTACATGTTCAGGAACGGAAGCATCAGGGCCAATTTTAAATTCCCTAAATTTCTTTTCTCCTTCCCTTCGTTCCGCTCTTCGATCCCTTAAATCATTTTGCCTCGCCATTGGGACATTCCTGATGACTTCAGGCTCTAGTCTGAAACATTATAGAAATAAGTCCTGCGACAACGTATCCTTCTACGTGTCCCCTTCCTTGACTTCGAGAACTCCCACTTGGAGTAATTCGAACTTGTCCCTGTTCAACCATATCTGAAATAGGACCAAGGAAATAATAAGAATGGCTACAACCATTCAATGTGACAACATATATCGTAATTATTTGTAAAAGGATATTAATTGAGGAATTAAGACTAAACTTATTTTAATATTAAGAAAGCAAGAGTTATCTACTGGAAAAGAATGCAATACTTAGTGAGGTAAAACCCATGTGTTCAATCACTGAAACATGACCAAGAGATGAAGAACCATTCATGTTAATATTGACCTGGCATATTCTGTCAATATATGTATATTAATTATGAAAGGACAATAGGTGGTTATATAAGTCAAAAACCTTTCCAAAAAAAGATACCACAAATAACATAAATGAAAAAAAATAAACAATCAATCTGCTAAATGATTTCCATTTTAAATCCATGAACATCTTACGAGTTCCATACTCTAGCCATTTAATTTTTTCTATAGGCTTTTCATATTAAATACAGAGATTCAAAGAAATTACTTCAAAGACTATTTGTTTTTGTCCCTTTATCGATTATCGGTTACTGATACAGGGACTCTTGTATATACCCATCTAAGTATCATGACAATAAATTATTGGCACCAATAATGGAACAACATAATGAAGCAAATCGCCTTATTATTAATAGTGAAACTGGGTTTTACCAAACACACTATCAAGGCATAAAAAAAAAATTTGTTAACCGATCAAAGTTTAGGACTCATATACATGAATTGTCTTCATACTAAATAATATTTCTAGAGAAATCATGGAGTGATGACTACGATTAATAAACCAATTTCTTTGACGCAAACAACACCAAAATTTTGCGGCACCGTAAAAAAGGAAATCTACAAATCTATTTAATTTATTCCACGTTTAAAGAAACAAAACCATCGGTATAAGAAAAAAAAAATAAAACGTTTGTTTCACTTCCATAACTAAGCCACAACTCCTAGTAATTGCTATTGCAGAATTCAATAGATAGTAAAAATAAGACTCTTCAAGGCAGTATCTCTCTACGAGGCAATTCAAAAAAGGAAAGAAACAACGCTCGCTCTGATGTCATTGATAGTCTAGTAATTACGAGGCGAGAACAACATTAGCGTACCTGTCAACGCAGTGGAAGAATTGTTGAACTCACCACCAAAAGAATTGCCCCAAGTCGAACTTTAGATCTCTTGGAAACAAAGTTTATTTCACAAACTAAAGTCTTCCTTCTTTGTACGTTTGTTTTGTTGGGAGAAGAAGAGAAAGTTTTTTTCACTCTTGAGAGTTCTTCTGTAGGACAGATATATAGAAGAGGAATAGAGGAAAAACTACCAATGAAAACCACCACTCCATGTTCTCACATCTCTCAAATAACGTGCGGTAAATTTTTTTTTTTTAGGAGTGATAAAACCTCTTAGTAACCTCCTTAAGCTAAATCTCTTTTAAAATGGACCGGGTCAGTCCACATGGGCGACCCATGGCCCAAACCTAATATCCAACAAGGTTATTATGAATTAATAATACTTGAGTAATTTCACATTCTATTGCTGAGAATAGTTATAAAAATATGTGACATTTGTTTATATATAAGATGAAAATTGTTCTGACAATACTTCAATATGACAATTGAGAATTTGATAATTAGAATATTTTTGTCGGATTTTTTTGCTTTGCTGAATGCATATCAACTTGCTTTCTTTGCTTGGAGCTGGGTAAGTATTTCTACAGGTTTCAATTTCTTTCGCTTTCCTTCCTTTAAGGGTAGGATGAGATAACGAACGCAATAATGTAAACTTTGACTTAGTCTCTGTCAACAACATTAAAATGGAACTTCCTTTTTTGATGATTTTCAATTCAGTGGATCCACATATTTAACAAAAGATGAATATGATACATTCTAGACAAATTTAAAGTTTAGTGAACCGACTCATTCCTCATGCGGCATGGATCTCCACAAGACTAAAATTCATAATGGGTCCATGTTAAGACTAACTTACAAGTTTAGTTTTAGTAAGGGTCAAGACCCCAACCAAAACTCATCCAATTAACTATCGAAGGGTGACTCCTATTTCATATAATATCAGGAGGAAGGTTATATATATTACTGGAAAAAAATCGTGAATATATTTTATAATTAACTATTGGAAATGTTTGCAGATGGGGTCAAACATGAAAACGGTTATCATTGGTGACAATGTGGCATCCGCTATAAGAACATGGCACCAGACGGCGAAGCAGCGCGCGAAGAACGGCCGGTGATCAGGAAATGTGAGTCCCCTCACAAGCAGGCCAGCTACACCATTGCATGGAGGTTCCTCCCCTGTTCACCTAAAGCAATATGGCTACCAGAAAAATGTTGCCCAATATTATCCTCCTGTTGAACCATCACCTAATTCCTCCCGTAGGTGGATTGAGGCTAATCAAGAATCTAGCTCCACGCAAAGCTTTGATCAAGGCAGTGAACCTGACATTGAGTTCGGCTTGAGTGATTTCTCACTTGTCAACAAAATCAATTAAACTTGTTATTGGGTTCGATGTTCTTATAAGCATTAGCAGAAGTTGCATGTTCAAAACTATTACTGTCTATAGACAAAATTAAATAATGACATGATTGATATTTCTTGTAACGACCCGACCGGTCGTTTTGCTTTCTAGAACCCGCCCGTTCCCCTAAATAAGACTTTCCGTGGGTGCTTTTACTGGGTGTCAGACTTCACGCCAGCAGATCACAGTATCGAGAGGTTGTTTCGAGTACAGACATTTCAATCATGTGCGGAGATTCTGCTACAGGCTTCGGGGCAAGGTAGTGTAGCATGGCCAGTAGCCCATGATTACAGCACCAGCTGCCCGGCCACCCAAAGGCGGAGGACAGGCGGGTAGGGGTCGTTGTAGAGGTGGAGGCCAGGAAGGTGGAGGCCAGCCAGCTATAGCCCAGATAGGTGGGGGCCAGCCAGTCGGCATCCCAGCTAGTTCCTATGCTTTTCCAGCCAGACCAGATGCAGTGGCCTCAGATGCCGTGATCACAGGTATTATTTCTGTCTGCAGTAGGGATGCTTCGGTATTATTTGATCCAGGGTCTACCTATTCATATGTGTTATCTCTGTTTGCTCATTTCCTGGATATCCCTCGTGAGTCCTTGGGTACTCCTGTTTATGTGCCCACTCATGTGGGCGATTCTATTGTTGTGCATTAGATCTATCGGTCCTGTGTGGTCACATTCTTTGGATACAATACTAGAATGGATCTTCTGTTACTTGATATGACCGACTTTGAGGTCATCCTGGGCATGGATTGGCTATCCCCCTATCACGCCATCCTTGATTGCCATGCCAAGACTATTACCTTAGCGATGCAAGAGTTGCCTAGATTGGAGTGGAAGGGTTCGTCTGTGAGTACATCTAGTCAGATTATCTCTTTTCTGAAGGCTCGACATATGATCGAGAAGGGTTGTTTGGCTTATCTAGCTTATGTTCGGGATACTACTGCAGAGAATCCGGCGATTGATTCAGTGCCAGTAGTCCGAGAGGTCTCCGATGTGTTTCCTTTTAACCTTCCAAGCATGCCACCAGATCCTGATATCGATTTCTGTATTGACTTGGCTCCAGGTACCCAGCCTATATCTATCCCACCTTACCGTATGGCTCTGAAAGAGTTGAAGGAGAAACTTGATGAGTTTCTAGCAAAGAGGTTCGTCAGACCAAGTGTATCACCTTGGGGTGCACCAGTTTTATTTGTGAAGAAGAAAGATGGGACTATGCAGATGTGCATTGATTACCGCCAGTTGAACAAAGTTACCATTACGAATAAGTACTCGTTGCCGCGTATTGATGAATTGTTTGACCAGTTGCAGGGTGCTAGGGTATTCTCTAAGATCGACTTGAGATCGGAATACCATCAGTTGAAGATTCGGGACATGGATGTCCGGAATACTGCTTTCCATACCAGATATGGCCTTTATGAGTTTCTAGTGATGTCCTTCAACTTGACTAACGCCCTGGCGACGTATATGGATTTGATGAACAGGGTGTTCAGGCCCTATATTGATTCATTTGTCATTGTCTTCATTGATAACATTTTGATCTACTCGCGTAGCATGGAAGAGCACGAGCAGCATTCGAGAGTGGTGCTTCAGAACTTGCGGGAATAGAAGCTATATTCTAAGTTCTCCAAGTGTGAGTTTGGCTAGATTCTGTAGCATTCTTGGGGCATGTTATATCAGGCGAGGGTATTAAGGTGGATCCCAAGAAGATTGAGGCAGTTCAGAGTTAGCCTCGTCCGACTTCGGCGACTGAGATCAGGAGCTTCTTGGGGTTAGCAGGTTATTATCGCCAGTTCGTGGAGGGCTTCTCATCTATTGCATCACCTTTGACTAGATTGACCCAGAAGGGCATTCTATTCTATTGGTCCGATGATTGTGAGGCGAGCTTTCAAAAGCTCAAGACAGATTTGACTACGGCACCGGTTCTAGTGTTGCCTTCCGGTTTGGGATGTATACGGTGTATTTCAATGCTTAACGCATCGGCTTGGGTTGTATATTAATGCAGGAGGGGCGAGTTATTGCATATGTTCACGTCAGCTGATGATCCATGAGAAGAATTATCCTTGTACACGATTTGGAGTTAGCCGCGATCGTTCATGCTCTTAAGATCTGGAGGCATTATCTTTATGGAGTGTCTTGTGAGGTTAACACTGATTACCATAGCTTGCAGCATTTGTTCAAGAAAAGGGATCTCAATTTGAGGCAGCGTAGATGGCTTGAGTTACTGAAAGATTATGATATCACTATTCTTTATCATTCGGGCAAGGCAAATGTAGTCGCGGATGCCTTGAGCAGAAAGGCAGAGAGTATGGGTAGTTTGGCGTTTATTTCAGCGGAGGAGAGGCCACTAGCTTTGGACATTAAGTCCTTGGCTAGCCGACTTGTGAGGTTGGATATTTCAGAGCCCAGCCGAGTTCTTGCATGTGTCATTACCCAGTCTTCACTATTGGAGCAGATCAAGTCCCGACAGTTTGATGATCCGCACTTGATGGTTCTTAGAGAGACGGTACTACAGGGTGGTGCTAAGGAGGTTTCTATCGGTAAGGATGGTGTTCTTCGACTTCAGGGTCGTCTATGCATTCCTAATGTCGTTGGCTTGAGGGAGAGGATTCTAGAGGAGGCACACAGTTCTCGGTATTCTATCCATCCAGGTGCTACGAAGATGTATCGCGACCTGAGGCAGCATTATTGGTGGCGGCGGATGAAGAAAGACATAGTTGAGTATGTAGCTAGGTGCCTGAATTGCCAGCAGGTTAAGTATGAGCACTAGAGGCCAAGCAGCCTACTCCAGCAGATGACTATACCTGAGTGGAAGTGGGAGCGCATTACTATGGACTTCGTAGTTGGTTTGTCGTGAACTTTGCGGAAGTTTGATGCAGTTTGGGTCCTTATTGACAGATTGACCAAGTCGGCACACTTCTTTCCAGTTGTGACTACGTATACTTCAGAGAGGTTGGCCCAGATTTACATTTAGGAGATAGTTCGGGTGTATGGGGTGCCTGTTTCTATCATATCAGATAGAGACCCTTAGTTTACTTCGCACTTTTGCAGAGCAGTACTGAGTGAGTTGGGGACCCGTGTGGAGCTCAGCACAACATTTCATCCACAGACCGACGGGCAATCGGAGCGAACAGTTCAAATCTTGGAGGATATGCTCAGAGCATGTGCGATTGACTTCGGAGGGCAGCGGGATCGATTCTTACCTTTGGCCGAGTTTGCTTATAGCAACAGTTATCAGTCCAGCATCGAGATGGCTCCATTTGAGGCTTCATATGGTCGGCGATGTCGTTCTCCCATTGGGTGGTTTGGGCCCGGCGAGGCTATGTTATATGGTACTGACTTGGTGAAGGATGCCTTGGAAAAGGTAAAGTTGATTAAGGAGCAACTTCGCACAGCACAGTCCAGACAAAAGAGCTACGCGGATCAGAAGGCGCGTGATTTCTCATCTATGGTAGGCAAGAAGGTTCTCTTGAAAGTCTCGCCGATGAAGGGGATCATGAAATTCGGGAAGAAAGGAAAGTTGAGCCCAAGGTTTATAGGCCCATTTGAGGTGTTGAGACGCGTTGGGGAGGTTGCTTATGAGCTTGCTTTACCTCCTAGTCTATCGGGAGTTCATTCGATTTTCCACGTGTCTATGCTCCGCAGGTATCATGCCGACTTGTCATATGTGTTAGACTTCAACACTATTCAGTTAGATGAGAGCCTGGGTTATGAGGAGGAGCCAGTTGCCATTGTTGATAGGCAGGTTCGCCAATTGAGATCCAAGAGGATCTCCACGGTAAAGCTTTAATGGAGGGGCCAACCAGTCGAGGAGGCAACTGGGAGTCCGGGGAAGACATGCGGGCCAGATATCCGCACTTGTTCAACACTCCAGGTATGATTCTAAACTCGTTTGAGGATGAACATTTGTTTAGGAGGTGGAGAATGTAATGACCCAACTGTCATTTTGCTTTCTAGAACCCTGTTCCCCTAAATAAGACTTCCCGTAGGTGCTTTTACTGTCTTATGACTTGCGGGGGTTGTTGTTCGAGATTTGGAAGGGTTCAGGTTGAAATCGGAATATTTGGTTCCTTACAGTTGGCTAAAAAGACTAAGTTTGACTTCGGTCAACACTTTGAGCAAACAACCTCGGAACCAGGATTTGAAGGTTCCAATAGGTTTGTATGATGACTTCGGACTAGGGCGTATGTTCGGATCGGGTTTTGGATGACCCAGGAGCGTTTCGGCGCCTAATAGTGAAAGTTGGTTCCTTGAAGGTTTTTGAAGTTCTTAAAATATTGTTTGGAGTAGGTTTTGGTGATATCGAGATCCAAATGGGATTCCGAGACCGGGAATAGTTCCATAATATCATTTAAGACTTGCACGCAAAATTTGGCGTCATTCCGAGTTGATTTGATAGGAATGGGACGCGTGGAAGTATTTTTAGAAGTTTTTGAGTTCATGAGTTAATCCATGCGTTTTGGCATCCGATTCGTGCTTTTTGATGTTATTTCACTTTTTCGATCGCACGAGCAAGTTTGTGTGAGCTTTTTAGACTTGTGAGGATGTTTGGTGTAGAGCCCCGAGGGCTCGGGTGAGTTTCTGACGTTCGGAGGGATGTGGAAAAAGCTCCAGTTTTCTGGTGTTTCTGGGCGGGAGTTGCAAGTCTCGCAAATGCAATGTTTTGATCGCATTTGCGAGCTCGCATTTGCAAAGAGCCATTCGCATTTGCGAAGTTGGGAAGGCTCTGAGGGCTTCGCATTTGCGAAGATCCTGTCGCTTTTGCGAACTGCCTCTCTTCGCATTTGCAAAGGTTTTGGTCGCATTAGCGACCATGGCAGAGATGGCCAGCCTTCGCATTTGAGATAGATTTTTCGCATTTGCGACACCTCACCTGCGACCTGTGCAGCAGCTGTTAATGCGGGACTTGGCTTTATTTCCCCCATTTTCACTTGGTCTTGAACGATTTTGAGAGCATTTTTGAGAGGGGTTCCATCAACATCAAGAGTAAGTGATCCCTATCAATTCTTTAGCTAAATACACGAATCATAAGTAGATTTAACATGGAAAATGGTGGAATTTATGGGATTTTTGAGGAAAACCTAGGGTTTTGATAAAAATGGGATTTGACCACGAAAATGGTTATGGAATTTGGTAAAAATCATATATTTGATCATTTCCATCCCGTTCAGCTATTTGAAGTCTTGAGTAGCATCATTTTATGCATTATGACTTGTGTGAATCATCGGTTTTGGTTTTCAGGTTATTCGGGATTGATTTGCAAGAATGATTCTCAGCTAGGAAGCTTTAAATTTGAAAGAGTTGACCAAGTTTGACTATCTAGTAGTTGACCTCGGATTGGTTTTTTGATGGTTCCATTAGCTTCGTTAGGTGATTTTGGACTTAGGAGCACATCCAGATTGTGATTTTGCGGTCCGTAGTAGAATTTGGCTTGAAATGGCGAAAGTTGAAATTTTGGAAAGTTTGACCGACAGTGTACTTTTTGATATCGGATTCGGATTTTGGTTCCGGGAATTGGAATAGCTTCGTTATTCCATTTGGGACTTGTGTGGAAATTTTGGGGTCAACCGGACGTGGTTTTATATGTTTCAGCGCAAGTTTTGGAAATTGGAAAGTTCAAGTTCATAGATTTTTGATTTGAGGTGCAATTCGACGTTTTGATATTTTTATGCATGATTTGAGGCCTCGAGTAGGTCCGTGTTATGTTATGAGACTTGTCGGTATATTTAGACGAGGTCCCCAGTGGCTCGGGTGAATTTCGGATGAGATTCGGAGCATTTTGGAAATTTTGGCTTAGGCTGGTGGCTGCTGGTTTTGGTGTGATCGCACCTACGGCTGAATTTGGAAAGGTGCGATGGTTACAGAAGCGAGAAAGCAGTCGCAGAAGCGATGGAGTGCTGGCTGGGGAAGCATCGCAGAAGCGTATCTTCAAGTGCAGAAGCGCGATCGCAGACGCGACCATGTCAATCGCAAAAGCGGCCTGTCTCGCAAATGCGAGCCTTTTTCCCGCAAAAGCGAAGGTCGCAGATGCGACCTCTTGTCCGAAAATGCGGAATCTGCTGGGCAGAAGCTATAAATCAAGGTTTATGTTCTTTTATCATATTTTGAGCTATGGACTTCGGAATGGAGCAATTTTTATCACAAGGATTGGGGTAAGTATTATACACTCAGTTTTGATTACATTTCATGAATCCATCTTCATTTTTAACAATAGGATGATGAATTTAAACAGGAAATTGGGGGTTTTGGCCTAAAGTTTCATAATGTGAATTTTTGAGTTATGAACATCGATACGGAGTCGGATTTGTGTGAAACTAGTATGATTGGACTCGTAATTGAATATTTTGTTGGATTTTGTGTGTTTTGTCGGGTTCCGAGGCGCAGGCCCGGGTGTGATTTTTTGCCGGTTTTGGGTTTTGATTAAGGATTCGATCTTTATCATTTGGAATTGTTTCCTTGGGCTTTATTTGATGTGTTTAAGTTGCTTTTGGCTAGTTTTGAGCCGTTTGGAGGTCGCTACGTGCGTGATGGTATTTTTGAGCATCGCTTGGCTTGCTCGGTATTCGAATTGGCTTGTTCAAGGTAAGGAACTTTTCTAAACTTAGTGCTGAGGGTATGAAACCCCGAATTACATGCTATGTGATTGATTATGAGGTGACGCATATGCTAGGTGACAGGCGTGTGGGCGTGCACCGTGTGAATAATGACTCTGTTATTTCTGTGGTACTCTATAGTTACCTGATCTTATCTGTAACCATGAAATCTCTACGTACTTGAGCTATTGAGATGTGCTACATGTTAGAAACCATGTCTAGGCTACATGCTTATCCTGTTGGGGCCCACTGAGATCATTTATGTTGTTGAGCTATCTGATTTCATTGATATTTCGTACTCAGTCATATTCATTCATTGCATATCTTATCTCAGTCTCAGTTGTTATTTGTTGATACATCATATCATTGTTTCGGGCTAGTTTTCATGACATTGTGAGCCCGTGAGTGAGACTAGAGATATTGATGACTGAGTGAGGCCGAGAGCCTAATTATGTGTGGCAGTTATGGGATCGGGCTGCACGCCGCAGCGGTTATACTGATTTTATGATAGCGCTTGGGCTGTAGGAGCCCCTCCGGAGTTTGTACACACCCCCAGTGAGCGCGATTGATTATATTGAGGGATGGATCTTCCTTGGACATGGATCTTGCCCAAAGCATTATATACTTGAAGATAGATCTTCTCCACGGGATGGATTGGCCCTACTCAGTACTGAGCGACTGTTGGTCGGTTGATGTATATATTCCGGGATGGATCTTCCCTGGGCTGGATTTGCCATACACAGTACTGGGTGATTAGGCATGATGAGCAGAATATATGAGATAGTGAGATTGAGTACTCTGAGAGTGTGAGTACATGATTCATCTCTGAGATACATGGCATTGGCATGCACACATGACATACAGGCATAGAGATAAATTTTCCTCATGTTGTATGGTATCACGTTATTCAAGACTTCTCACACATATTGATATATGGGCATAGAGAGATATTTCACACATGCTATCCGAAAAGGAAAAGAAACATTTTACTTATTGTGGAAAGGATTTTCGGGAAATACTCATAGTTTTCAAATTTATTCATATTTTCGACGATTTCGGTAAAGAATTTGGGTTTCCACTGACATACTTGAAAGGCAGGACTATTTTTTTGAAAAGCTATGAAAAAGCTGAGCATTTTACCTCTGAGTTACTTCTTTTATTATATGCTTTACATTGTTATGAACTATTGTTGGCTATCGATGTTGGACCCGACCTATGTTCCAGCTCGTCACTACTTTCAACGTAAGGTTAAGTTTGTTACTTATTGAGTACATCGGGTCGGTTGTACACACACTACACTTCTGCATCTTGCGTGCAGATGTTGGCTGTTGATGTTGCCATGTTCGATGGGAGCTGGATTTGGAGATGTACTTGCGTTCATGCTGTAGCTGCCTCTTGTTCATGGTAGCCTTAGATTCATAAAACATATTTTATGTACTTTTCAAACAGATGATG
The DNA here is from genome assembly GCF_001879085.1 of Nicotiana attenuata. NCBI lineage: Eukaryota > Viridiplantae > Streptophyta > Magnoliopsida > Solanales > Solanaceae > Nicotiana > Nicotiana attenuata. Next base: position 690,123 of record NW_017670330.1, read on the forward strand.
TATTTACTTCATACCAGCTTTGTAAACTCTATTCTTAGAATCTCATGATTTGTACTACCAGTCCTTGGAAAATGTATAATTCTTTTGTTTAATTGTCTTATTATATATTATTAGAATTGGATAGTTATTAGTTGGCTTACCTAGCGGGGTGGGTTAGGTAACATCACGACTAGAGGATTCTGGGTCGTGACAGATTGGTATCAGAGCTCTAGGTTCATAGGTTCTACAAGTCATGAGCAAGTGTCTAGGAGAGTCTTGCAGATCAGTATGATGACGTCCATACCTATCTTCGAGAGGCTAAAGGGCATTTAGGATATACTTCCCATCTTTCTTTCCTTATCGTGCGGCATCGATTCAGCTTGAAGCATAACTCTTCGAATTACTTCCACACATTCATATGCGCACATGAGCGCTCGGTATTAGTTGTGCATTGACGGCTTGTAATTCCATGGAAGAGGTGCGAGATGTGATTTCAGTATGTTGATGATGGGCCAGTATGGAGGACTTGAGGTCGGTTTTTGACTGTAGCTTGAGCACAGAGATTTTGATTGTTTGAGGACGTGCTTTTGGACTTATAAGTTCGATAGTGACCCTATTAGTGGAATTGGTGACTAGATGAGTAGTTGAATGGCTATATGATGAGTATGATGTGGCAGCGAGATGTGTTCAGATAGATTGAATATGACGAGAAGAGTTTGCTTGTGATGTGCAAAGGACTATTGAATGCTTGATTTCCGTCCTGATATAACGTATAATCTCGAGTTATAGTTGTGTTGAAGGACCTTTCATGTTGATTAATTGTGGAGTGAAGTACATTTTTCATGACTTGTTATGAGCTCAAACTCAATAAGATTAAATTATTGCGTAGTAGTTGTGGTTATGAAAGGGTATGAAGAGATGCCAGATTGAGGCTAAGCAGGTGGGTTGTCTCCTACGGGGTATCCTGATGTTGTGTGATCCCTATGTTGTTTTGTTGAGAGTCCTCTTTTACCAATGAATTATATGTAGTGCAATTTGAGTTTGGATCTCTTATAAGAGCTGGCTTGACTGTTACGAGGGTGAGTGCGAGATTTGAAGATGATTTTGAGATATTAGATGGTTTGTGTTGTGTGACCTTATAAAGAATTCAGTTGAATTTCAATACGGTATTGTTTCACTAATGGAGTATGGATATTGTAAGTTATCAGATGTTTTATTCCATGGCTTTGCGCCAAGTGGGGGAGTCTGCTATCGATGATTTGATTACATGATTACATGTTGTATCGATTTAAGTCTGAAGCATACTTGTGGATCGGTTATAACTTGCAGCTGTTGGTTTGAGGATGAATTAAGCAAGGGAATTTTTGGATGCATGATGTATTACACCTTATGAGTAGATGGGAAACATGGAATGATTGAGTTGTCATGCGTAAAGGATGTAGTGTGCGTGGAGTGGGGATTTACTCGGTTGCTTAGAGGTATGGATTACTTCTCAGGGTGTTGGTGTGCTAATAGGGAACAAGTCGTTCGGTCCATTTGGTCGGTTTAGTTGACATTTGAGTACAGTGGATGACTCTCGATAATGGCTCTAATGGGTTCAAGACTTATATGTAACAATTGGGAATCCTCGGGATTTGTATGTGGCTAGCAACTGAGATATACATTGGATGCTTTCGAGACTCGCGGTATTTCTATATCGTTGTAGATTCTACATATCAGTATCAGGAAGGTGAAGGAAATGACTTTAGATTAGTAGGAAGTCTCTTCAGAGTGGGTATTTTGGTTGTGGTACTTTTTGGGTGCTTGAGAGAGAATATAGAGGCTTATGGACTTTAGGGCGTGTGGTTTTATGTTAGGACCTCTTGTGGTGAGTTTTGGGTAAGGATCGTGGTGTTTTGACAAAGAAAGTGTCAACTTGAGGGTAATGCAGAAGGAACTCGGAGAAATATGACAACTTGGTAGTAGGTTGGATCAGCACAGTAATGGGTATAATTGGTTTTTTTGGGAATTTATGATGTGGTGAGTCTTTACAGGTGTTTTGTGGCAATAAACTTGGGTTTGGTGACCTGCATGACTTGGTTGAGTTAGAGAGATTCAGTCTTAATGGCTAGATTATGTGCAAATGGGTACTGGAGAGTTCTCTATGGTTTCTACCATGATTTGATATGGGTGTTCCCCATTGGCGTGAGGAGCATGTTGCGTATTGTGATTTTTCTCCTAGATGAGATCAAATGGAAGGTTCCTAGCTAATTGAATATGTATTATACTTGTGACTCAGAGTTGATTTTGAGATTTTCGTACTTTTCATAAGATGGCATAATAGGTATGGTGTGTTGTGTAGGATTGAGATTCGAATGTGTAAGGTCACGATTCGATTTTGAAAGGAAGGTCCTGAATTCTTAGGCAGCATAGGCGGTTTCAAATGACTAGGTAAATGATATTACTATTTGGTATTGCTGATTAGAGTGAACATTTCAGAAGGGGCAATGTGTTTTGATTTATGGATACTTCATTGGTACTGCGGCACTCTCCTGGTTGATCGCCTGTTGATATTCAAATTTTGCTATGTGGCAGAGAAGAATTATAGAAGTATTCCTTTTGGGATGATTGTGTATAAGAGATGTGTAGATATTCAGGCGGTGGAGATGGATCAGATATGGTGATTCGTGTGTTCTATGGAATTGGAGACTGGGAGTTCTCAGGAGCAGATTGTTTCGTAGTTGTGGACTGTGAAAATGTGGCCAATGTTAGTCAGAGGATGGTATGTGTTATGGTTTGGTCATTGTGACCCTTCGGAGGGTTATTTATCTATTTGTGGGTGACTAGAGCTGATTTGGGGGTCCATTGGTAGACCCAATTAGGATGTATATTCTATACCGGGTCGGATTGGTTGACTCTGTACTGCTGTTGTTGAGGGAAGTGCCATTCGGTTAGAACTGCGCTTATTTATGTTCCGATATGTTCAATGAGTTACACTTCTAGGCTACGAGGGGTTGTGATTTGTTGGTTATATGCACACATGGTGCGGTTCTATTGGGGTCTTATAGCAGAATTTGAGCAAGATGAGTAATTGGGTATTGCATGATTGATGGCGTATTGGCTATGTTCATTTGGGTTTTGTGTGGTATTATGTCATTTGCTTCTCCGTGGTTATGGTAATGCACTTTGGGTACTTGATGTTGAATTTCCCGTGATTGTTGATTTTGAGCATTGTGACTTGAGATATTTCATGTGGACCAGTGTTTGGATGGGGTCGTGCATTGCAGTGAAGTTATGTTGGGATATGATCCTTAGTGATAGATTCATGTGTTATGGTTCTACGATGTGATGGATTTTCAGCATTTCGTTGTGGTAGTACTTGTTACGCTTGCAGGGCATTTCTCTCATTTGAGTCATTTTCCATGATTGAGTACATTTGGATTGTTGCTTATTCGTGCACGGATTGCAGGGGTTGTGGCGTTAGATTTTAACGAAATGGCATGTCGCTACAGTGGTTGTGTTGGATGAGATGAGGTCATCCGACCTAGAATGGGTGCTATTGGATCTGATTGCGGTATATTTGGAAAGATATTGTTGCGGATCGGCTTAGAAATTGACTATAGTCTTGTCGAAGGAGGTGGGTACCATGACCTATTGATATGATGACTGGTTTAAGGGTTTCTGCGTGTTTCTTATATCATTGGCAGTGTACGAAGGTTTTAGAACGGATTTTGTTTGATATGAGGTTTACTACCGGTATTGGGTTGTTTCGAGCAGCTACTGTGATTAGATATTATCGCTATGAGTATTTGAGTTATGCGGTATATCATGTGATTACACCTTGGGTTATGGTGAAGGCTTGATACAGCTTGTTCAAATTTATACAGTGTGTAGATGCGAGATTCTGATCTTATAGAAATTCCGGATGTTGGAAATTTGATTCTAAGGTTTATGGGCTAGGTTGAATTAATAAATTTCTGCTATGTTGTATTAGCAGACCTATATGAGATAGGGTGACGTGGGATTACCACCGAGTATGTGCATGGTAAGGTTACGCGGCGGTTTGACGGCTTTGAGAACAACATTGGACACGTTCGAGGATGAACATATGTACAAGTGGGGGAGGATGTAACGACCTGACCGGTCATTTTTAGCATTTCCATCCCGTTCAACTATCTGAAGTCTTGAGTGACATTGTTTTACGTATTAATGCATGTGTGAATCGTCGGTTTTGGTTTTCAGGTTATTCGGGATTGATTTGGAAGAATGATTCTTAGCCAGAAAGCTTTAAATTTGAAAGAGTTGCCAAGTTTGAATTTTTAGTAGTTGACCTCGGATTGGATTTTTGATGGTTCCATTAGTTCCGTTGGGTGATTTTGGACTTAGAAGCGCATCTGAATTGTGATTTGGAGGTCCGTAGTAGAATTTGGCTTGAAATGGCGAAAGTTGAATTTTTGGAAAATTTGACCGGGAGTGGAATTTTTTATATTGGATTCGATTTTGGTTCCGGGAATTGGAATAGCTTTGTTATGCCATTTAGGACTTGTGTGCAAAATTTGGGGTCAATCAGACGTGGTTTGATATGTTTATGCGCGTGTTTTGGAAATTGGATAGTTCATGTTCATAGATTTTTTATTTGAGGTGTGATTCGTCGTTTTGATGTTGTTATGTGTGATTTGAGGCTTCGAGTAGGTCCGTTTTATGTTATGGGACTTGTCGGTATATTTAGACGGGGTCCCGAGTGGTTCACGTGAGTTTCTGACGCGGTTCAGAGCATTTTGGAAATTTTGGCTAAGGCTGGTGGCTGCTGGTTCTGGTGTGATCGCACCTGCGATTGGATGTGGGCAGGTGCGATGGTCACAGAAGCGACAAAGCAGTTGCAAAAGCGATGGAGTGCTGGCTGAAGAGGCATCGCGGAACCGGATCTTCAAGCGCAGTAGCGCGATCGCAGATGCGACCATGGGCATCGCAGAAGCGACCTATCTCGCAAATGCGAGCCATTTTCCCGCAAAAGCGAAGGTCGCAAATGCGACCTCTTGTCCGCAAATGCGGAATCTGCTGGGCAGAAGCTATAAATCGAGGCTTTGGTTCTTTTATCATATTTTGAGCTATGGACTTCGGAATTGAGTGATTTTTTGGGCAATTTTCATCACAAGGATTGGGGTAAGTATTGTACACTCGGTTTTGATTATATTTCATGAATCCATCTTCATTTTTAGAATCGGTTGATGAATTTAAAGAGGAAATTAGGGGTTTTGGCCTAAAGTTTCTTAATGTGAATTTTTGAGTTTTGAACATCGATTCGGAGTCAGACTTGAGTGAAACTAGTATGGTTGAACTCGTAATTGAATGGGTTGTCGGATTTTATGAGTTTTGTCGGGGCTCCGAGGCGCGGGCCCGGGTATAATTTTTGGCCGGTTTTGGGTTTTGATTAAGGATTCAATCTTTATCATTTGGAATTGTTTCCTTGGGCTTTATTTGATGTATTTGAGTTGCTTTTGGCAAGTTTTGAGCCGTTCGGAGGTAGCTACGCGCGTGATGGCATTTTTGAAGCATCGCTTGGCTTGCTCAGTATTGGAATTGGCTTGTTCGAGGCAAGTAACTCTTCTAAACTTAGTGCTTAGGGTATGAAACCCCGAATTACGTGCTATGTGATTGATGATGAGGTGATGCACATACTAGGTGACGGGCGTGTGGACATGCACCGTGTGAATAGTGACTCCGTTTTTTTGGTACTGTGAAGTTACCTGATCTTATCTGTGACCATGAAATCTCTACGTACTTGAGCTATTGAGCTGTGATACATGTTAGAAACCATGTCTAGGCTACATGCTTATCCTGTTAGGGCCCACTGAGGTCATTTCTACTTTTGAGCTATCTGATTTCATTAATATTTTGTACTCAGTCATATTCATTCGTTGCATATCATATCTCAGTCTCAGTTGTTATTTATCGATACATCATATCTTTGTTTCGGGCTAGTTTTCATGACATTGTGAGCATGTGAGTGAGACTGGAGAGATTAATGACTGAGTGAGGCAGAGAGCCTGATTATGAGTGACAGTTGTAGGATCGGGCTGCACGCCGTAGCTGTTATACTGATTTTATGATAGTGCTTAGGCTGTAGGAGCCCCTCTTGAGTCTGTACGCACCCCGAGTGAGCGCGGTTGATTATATTGAGGGATGGATCTTCCTTGGACATGGATCTTGTCCGAAGCATTATATACCTGGAGATGGATCTTCTCCACGGGCTGGATTGGCCCTACTCAGTACTGAGCGACTGTTTGTTAGTTGATGTATATATTCCAGGATGGATCTTCCCTGGGCCGGATTGGCCATATACACCACTGAGTGATTGGGCATGATGAGCAGAATGTGTGCGACAGTGTGATTGAGTACTCTGAGAGTGTGAGTACATGATTTATCTCTGAGATACATGACATTGGCATGCACACATGTCATACAGGCAAAAAGATGCATTTTACTCATGTTGTACGGTATCACGTCATTCATGACTTTTCACACATATTGATATCTAGGCATAGAGAGATATTTCACACATGCTATCTGGAAAGGAAAAGAAACATTTTACTTATTATGGAAAGGATTTTCGGGAAATATTCATAGTTTTCAAACTTATTCATATTTTCGACGATTTCGGTAAAGAATTTGGGTTTCCATTTACATACTTGAAAGGCAGAATTATTTTTTTGAAAAGCTATGAAAAAGCTGAGCATTTTACCTCTGAGTTACTTCTTTTATTATAAGCTTTACGTTGTTATGAACTGTTGTTGGCAATTGGTGTTGGACCCGACCTATGTTCCAAATCGCCACTACTTTCAACCTAAGGTTTGTTACTTATGGAGTACATGGGGTCGGTTGTACACACACTACACTTCTGCAGCTTGCGTGCAGATGTTGGCTGTTGATGTTGCCGTGTTCGATGGGAGCTGGATTTGGAGATGTACTTGCGTTCCTGCTGTAGCTGCCTCTTGTTCATGGTAGCCTTAGATTCATAAAATATATTTTATGTACTTTTCAGACAGATGATGTATTTACTTCATACTAGCTTTGTAAACTCTATTCTTAGAAGCTCAAGATTTGTACTATCAGTCCTTGGGAAATATATAAGATTCAGATAACTTCTTTTGTTTAATTTTATTATTAAATATTATTGGAATTGGATACTTATTAGTTGGCATACCTAGCGGGTTGGGTTAGGTGCCATCACGACTAGAGGATTTTAGGTCGTGAGATTTTTTATTTTGTGGATCGGGCTGAACGCCTCGATAGCAGATATATGCATCTATTGTTTGTGCTGTTTGACCCTCGGCAGTGCACAGTTTAAACATTATTACGTTGGATCGGGCCGTACGACCTCGGCATAATTTGCGAGTGATAAATCTTTGGAACCATTTATAATTGATATTGCTTCAATGTCTTGAGATATAAATTGTTAAATGATGAAAATAAATTCGGCACTTAATATTTGTGAATGGATTATTTACTATTTCCTATTATTAAGTTTTTAGTATTATTCATGAAATTCATGCTTAGTTATAACTTTTACATATTATAGTTAGCCCATAGTAAGTGTCAAAGTCGACCCCTCGTCACTACCTCTTCGAGGTTAGACTGGATACTTACCGGGTACATGTTGTTTATATACTCACGCTACACTTCTGCACTTAAATGTGTAGGATCTAAGGCAGGTGCATCTGGGTATCAGTCCGGCGCGCACGCTTTATCCCTGGTACGAGACTACAAGGTGAGCTGCCTTCCGAGCCGTTCTGTAGCAGCCGGAGTCTTTCTTTTGGTTTATTGTTATGTCTATTTCATTTCAGACAGTAGAGTAGAAATCTTTTGTATATTCTACTAGTACCACATACACTTGTGACACCAGGTCTTGGCACACACTAATAGACTTGTGATTTTGGTTTTATTTCCATGGTTATAATTGCACTCAACTGCTTTTGTTTTAATTATTTCAAATCTGTCATTTATTAACTCTATTAAGTTAAGGAACGTTACTTAGTTGGAAAACCTATTCAAAACGGAAATCACAAGATTGTTCATTGTTGGCTTGCCAAGCAACGGTGTCGGGCGCCATCACGGCCTATAATAGAATTGGATCGTGACAACATGGTATCAGAGCACTAGGTTCACGTAGGTCTCACAAGTTATGGGCAGGCCTAATAGAGTCTTGTGGATCGGTGCGGAGACGTCCGTACTTATCTTCGAGAGGCTATAGGGTGTTAGGAAACTACTGTTTATTCATCTTCTATCGTGCAGTTGATGGTGTAACTAAGTTTCTTTCTCTTATTCTCTCACAGATGTGAGAATGCACACGGCGGACGTTCCAGACTCGGGAGTGGCTGCTCCCCCTGTTTCTAGAGGCCGAGGGAGGGTACCAGCCCGAGGTAGGAGACGAGGACGTCCCAGAGTTGCCCCAGTCGTACCAGCAGCGGATCTTGTGGAGGATCCCATTATATAGGAACAGGGCAGGTGCCCGCAGCAGAGCCAGCCCCGGTCGACTTTATGTCAGCACGGGGCTTTGAGGAGGTTATGTGTCGTATGCTGTAGTTCATGGATACTACGACCCAGGCTAGTTTATTTCTGGTAGACCCAGCCACATCTCAGGCGGGAGGGGGAGCACTAACCCCGACTGCTCAGGCTCTTGGGCATGCAGCTACTGTATATCAGACCCGGGTTAGGTTTGTATTATTTTTAGTTAACACTAAACTATCGAGCGCGAATTACTGTTAAGCACCAAATTTGGTTAGACTATTAGAAAAATAAATAAGAGCATAAGATTTAGTTTGAGGTGTATCAAGGACACTGTCCTTAAGGATATCTCGCCCACACAATGAATAGAATAAGATATTTCACCTACATAATAAATAAAATATCTCCTAGGATTCAATAAGCTCTTCCATTATAAACCACAAGTAGAAACAACAAAGTTTCAATAAATAAAACCCAATTTATAGGAGGTAGGAGAAAGACGAAGAGTTTTATCAATTCTGTGATTAGCTCTCCAAAATACCATGCTTATATAGGTGTTAGATTAACAACTAAATAACAGCTACTCTATCCGATTTTCTTGGAAACTTTTTGTATTATTCATAGGGATAGGGGAAAGGCGATTGAAGGGAGAAAATTATAAGGTATGGAATCGAACCCTTACGAGCAAGGTAAAAATTTAGGTAGCCAACCAACTAAGATATTAATTAAGATTTCCCAGTATATTAGGATTAACAATCAAATAGCTAGTGTATTAAGTATATAAAAGAATTATTGTACATAAAGTGGAAGAAGGAGCACTTTCCAATCAACAAGGGACACTCCCTTTTGAGATACTCATTAGTTTCTCCAACATAAACAAGTAAAATATATGTGAAAGACCATTTCTTTTGTTCATTTCACACTGTATACGGATAAAACCGGGGCTAAGGAGCACCCCAATTTTTCGGTGGGGCAAACGAAGAAAGGACATAACTACAAGGAATCAGAATCGAAGCTAGGAACCTCTCGTACCAAGGTCCACAGAAAGAACCTGCCATCGGAGCCATCGAGACCACGCCCCCAGATCAGGTTCGAGCTCCAAGACCTCGGAAAGTGTTACCAAACATCCACACACACTGAACAAAGGGCTGTGATATCCATGCCCAACCAAATATCACGGCGTAGATCTCGGTCTGTATCGACAGCAAATCCGTGATTAACGTAAAAGAAGATTTTTACCTTGTTCAGAGTTATACTAGAGATGAAACTCTCCTACTATATAAAGGGAGTGATTTTATTCAGGAAACACATTATAACACGCATATCAAGGCAATATAAAATTGTTTTCTCTGCTTCTAAGTTATCCAAAAGTTCTTATTCCTATTCATATCCTTGCACAAATATTTTTGCTCTAAATCAAAGGTTGACTAATTGTTAAGCTCTGATCCAAGTTTAGACTCAATACTACAACTGGTTTGGCTATTTATTTTATCATTAATTTGCTTATCTAACGTTATTAATCACTTGTATTTGATTAATCCACATATCCGTAAAATCGCGTATAAATTTAATTGTTATCCAATTTTTAAGGTAAACAGTTTGGCGCCCACCGTGGGGCTAAGGATAATAGTGGTAGTTTAATACAAATTTCCATAACATACTCTATTGTACGCTTGTTATTAAGATTTTAATTTCAGGTCAACCTAAAAATGTCAAACTCTCAGTCCGCTCACTTGAACGTTGATGTTGAGTCTGGCCATTGTGGCGAAAACAACAATATAGTACCTAGCAACGAGGTGCCCACTGCCGATCCCAGCGGAGTCCCAATTGCAGGCGCAGTCGATGCCAACTCACATGAGGCTGTTGATGCCAACCTGCCGACCGAACTGAGAATAGTGTTCGTGGAGGAGCCTGACCAACGACTCGAGCTACGCCCAAAGTAGGTGACGGGATCAATTTGCGGATGATCTTTGAAATGTTATAGAACCAACAGGCGGCGATAGCACAGCTATAGAAACAAAGTCGCGCCCCCAGAAAAGTTGAGCCCGGACCATCCCGGGAAAATACCCGAAGAAATGAGCAAGTCACAGAAAGTCCGAGTGAAGCTGAGCCCGGGACCAACCCCAAAATAATAAAAATACTTGAGGAACTGACAAAGCAGGTGGAATCGGGGGAGAAGAAAATTGAGGCCAAAGACAAAAAAGTGGAGACCTATAACTCCAGAGTCGATCAAATCCCAAGAGCGCCCCCGATATTGAAAGGCCTGGACTCCAAGAAGTTTGTCCAAAAGCCTTTTCCTCCGAGCGCAACATTGAAGCCAATCCCGAAGAAGTTCCGTATGCCCGATATTCCAAAGTATAACATAACCACGGATCAAATGATCATTTGACCTCTTACAAGTGTGCCATCAACCCCGAACCACAATCAAATCACACATTTTGGCAGACTTCATGGTCGACTTTACACCGGCCTTAATATCCAAAGTCAAAAAGGAATTTTGTTAACCTCGAGGACTTCCTCAGGAATTTGGACCCTCTTTACGGATAGTGCTTCGAACTCAAAAGGGTGCGGACTCGGCATCATGTTGAATCTGCCTACGGGTAACGTAGTTAGGCAATCTATTAGAATTGTGAAATAGACTAACAATGCGGCCGAGTATGAGGCCATGATTGCAGGTCTCGATTTGGCTAATAGACTTGGGAGTGAGGTGGTTAAAGCTAAGTGTGATTCCTTCCTTGTGGTAAATCTAGCCAATGGGATGTTCGAAGTGAAAGAGGAAAGAATGCGAAGGTATTTAGACAAATTGCACGTAACGCTGTATCAATTCAAGGAATGGACCCTACATCACGTGCCCCGAGATCAAAATAGCGAGGCCGATGCTCTAACTAACTTGGGGTAACCGGTTGATGACGAAGTATTCAGTTCGGGTACACTCGTAAAGCTCATGAAATCAGTAGTAGAAGAAGGCCATGGCGAAATAAACTCAACAAGTTTAACTTGGGAATGGAGGAACAAATATATAAATTATTTGAAGACTGGGAAGTTGCCCTTAGATCCTAAAGAATCGAGAGCTATGCGCACGAAGGCAGCCAGGTTTAGCCTGTCCGAAGGGACTCTGTAAAGAAGAACATTCGACGGCCCTCTCGCCATATGCTTGGGGCCAGGAGATACCGAATATGTCTTGCAAGAAGTTCAAAAAGCCATTTTCGAAAACCATTCGGGGGCAGAATCTTTGGTTCGGAAGATAATCAGGGCCGACTATTACTGGATCGATATGGAGAATATGATGACCCGATAAGCCATCTAGAGTTTTATCCCATAATTCTATATTTTGAAACCTCAAATTGCTCCTTTTAGCCTCCCTCAATTTGCGTGAGAAGTTCGTGTCTTTTTTCAAAAGGCTTTTATGTAAAAAATTGATTAGAATGTGAATTCGTGCCTTAAAATATAATTTAGTTGACTTCAGTCAAAGTTTTAAGAAAATGGACCCGGATCCACATTTTGACAATCCTGGTGGGTCCGTATCATGATTTGGCACTTGGACGTATGCCCGGAATCGAATTCGAAGGCTCCTAGCTCGAATTATCGCAATTGTTGAAAATTAAAAGTTTAAAGGTTTGAAGAAATTTCAAGTTTGACCGATGTTTGACATTGTTGCTACCGGGTTGGGATTTCGGTTCCAGAACTTGGTGTAGGTCCGTTTCAGTATTTATGACTTCTCCGCAAAATTTGGTGCAAAACGGAGTTGATTTGACGTGATTTGGATGTTTGGTTGTTAAAATGAAAGTTCTTAAGCTTTATTGAAAATTTCATTCGTTTTGGCGTCCGATTTGTAGTTCTAGGTGTTATTTTGGTATTTTGATCGCACGAGCGAGTTCGTATAATGTATTTGGACTTGTGTGCATAGTTGGTTTGGAGCCCCGAGGGCTCGGGTGAGTTTTAGATAGGCTACAGGTTTTTCGGACTTAGAAAATACTGGTTTCTTGAGCTTCTGCTGTATCTGGTGTCAAGTGATTCACGATCGCGTAGCCATTCTCATGATCGCGAAGGGGAATCTGGTACTCGGAGGATTTCATTCATCTGCTCTTCGCGAACGCGACCACTGAATCGCGAACGCATAGTGTTAGATAGGCAGGGGCTGAGATGTGGACTTACTCTACGCTAACGCGAGCCCAGCCTCGCGAACGCGAATGCTAGGGGGGCTAAGCCTACGCGAACGCATAGAGTAATATTCGATCACGTAAGCCATCTAGGCAATGCCCTTCGCGAACGCGTCAAGTGTCTCACGAATGCGATGAACACCTGACGCCCAGTCATTTAAACATTTCAAAAACGGGATTTCACCCATCTTTCACCATCTTTCCATTTGAGCTTGGCCTAGAGATGATTTTGAAGAGAAAATACATCACCAATTCATAGGTTAGTATACTTCAACTCTTTTTCTTCCATTTCTAACATCACCCATTAATTTCTAGCCTTAATTTTTGTTCTTTCAAAGTAAGAAAACTAGGGATTCGGGAAGAATGGGGGGTTTGCAAATTCGAGATTTAGACCTCAATTTGGGCTCAAATTTCGAAACTAATTACATAATCGGGCTCGGGGGTGAATGGGTGAATAGGTTTTGGTCTGAATCTCGTGTTTTGACCAAGCTAGCATAGGGTTGACTTTTTTTGACTTTTTGGAGAAAGTGTAAGAATCCTATCCTTATGTATCGTATTTGATTTCCTTAGCATTAATTGTTGTTATCGAGTCGATTTTGGTTGATACAATTGGTTTGGAGGCGGATTCTAGAGAAAAGCCCCCGGTAGAGCTCTAAGTTGATTGCGGAGTAAGGTAAGTGTTGTGGTTAACCTTAACTTGAGGGATTAGGACTTGTTTTCCTATTTGCTATGTGTTTAAATGTGTGGTTACAACGTACATACGAGTTGACGAGTACTTATGCGTTGTTACTGGGTTAAAGCATGCGGGTGGGACTTGTTTCCTTGTGATTTATTGCTTTCTTTAATTATGACATCCATGCTTAGATTAGATTATTGTTTACTTGATCGTTCTTTCCATATCTCTGAATTAATTGTGATGGTTGAGTATTTTTTTGAAAGTTGAGGTTTGGCATCTTGGAACCATTATTGACGTAAGGTTTATTCTTGCATTATCTATCTCTCAAATATTTTTATATTCATTACTACATGGTAAGGGAGAGTGTTAAAGCACGAAGGGTGATGTTGTACCGCTTATTGCTTTATTTATTGATTAGTACATAGCGAGGAAGAGAGTAAAAGCACGAAGGGTGATGCCACACCATATTTATCGTTTCATGGAAAGGTTGAGAGTAAAAGCACGAAGGGTGATGTTGTGCCACTATTATCCTTTCGTGGTGAGGTTGAGAGTAAAAGCACGATAAGTGATGCCACACCATCTTTATTCTTTTTGCTCACCTGTTTTCATTGGTTGATGATTTAATTTATGTTGTCATTCATGTTGTAGTTATCGTATCTTGTCCCCCTTTCGAATGTCCCCTCCCAAATCTTACGTATTAAATCTCTATTTGTTGTTGTGATGCGCATATACCTATGTTTGTACAGGTTTAATTACGTGAGTGTCCTATCATAGACTCGTCAGTATCTCGTGGAGGTTAGACTCGGCACTAACGGAGTACATTGGGTCGGTTGTACTTATACTACACTCTGCACTTCTTGTGCAGATTTTGGTACTGGTCCCAGCTGTACGTGAGGTGCATCAGCTCGGATTATCACATTTGGAGACTCGAGGTAGATCCGCTAGCGTCCGCAAACCTTGAAGTTCCCTTCCTCTTTTCTCATTTACCGTTCATTTCATTCGAAATAGTTGTATTTATTTTAGACTCTATTTGTAGAACTTCTAGTAGATCGTGCACTTGTGACTCCAGATCTGGAGTTGTACTTAGATATTCTTGGTTATTTACCTTTTCGCACGCTATTCCAGTTTTATTTTAGTTTAACTGTGTTTTAATTATTTGAATTGTTTAAAATGGTATACGACTTACTCTAATGTTGGCTTGCCTAGCGAGTGAAATGTTAGGCGCCATCAGCCCCGAATGTGGGAATTTTAGGTCGTGACAAGTTGGTATCAGAGCACTAGATTTCCTAGGTCTCACAAGTGTAGAATCTGGAGGATCGCTACAGAGACGTCTGTACTTATCTTCCAGATGCTATGGATTTTAGGAACAATTTCACTTCTATTTTTCTCTGTCGTGCTATTTTATTTTATCATTGATGATTGATCTCTTCTATTCATGTTCTTTCGCAGATGGTGAGAACTTGTACTGCATCTACCGCGGGACAGCAGCCGAAGCCCCTAGTAGAAGCTCCTACTAGGGGTAGAGGTCGAGGCCGAGGTCGCACCAGAGGCCGAGGCAGAGGCAGAGCTCAACCTAGAGCTCAAGCAACAGCACCAGCAATGGAGCCTTAGGTAGATTTTGATGAGGAGGTTCTAGCTCAGACTGTACCTGTTAGACCAGCTCAGGTCCCACAGGGTTTCATAGCCACTCCAGTGCTTCAGGACGCTCTAGTCTGTTTGGTGGGACTTATGGAGAGTGAGGACAAGGCCGGTACCTATTCGGTGGCCCCAGCCTTGTCTCAGGCTGGGGGAGGAGCACAGACTCCCGCTACTCACACTCCGGAGCAGATGGCTCCCCGGTATCAGAATCCAGCAGCCCCGCCAGTTGGGGTAGTTCAGCCGGTTATTGCGGCACAGTCCGTTGATAGGTCCGCCATGTCTTTTGAGGCTTTATTGGGATTGGACAAGTATACTAAGATCTTTCCAGTTCACTTTAGTAGTGCACCTTCTGAAGACCCACAGGATTATCTTGACCGCTGTCATGGGGTGCTGCGGAACATGGGTATAGTTGAGACCAATGGGGTCGATTTTCCTGTGTTTGAGATGATGGTTTCAGTGAAGAGTTGGTAGAGAGATTATATATCGACCAGACCAGCTGGGTCGCCTGCACTTACTTGGGATAAGTTCTCATAGCTATTTCTAAAAAAGTTCCTCCCTGTCACACTGAGGGAGGATTACCGCAGGCAGTTTGAGCGTCTCCAATAGGGCACTATGACTGTTACTCAGTACGTGACCCATTTTGTGGATCTAGCTCGTCATACCCTTATCTTGCTTCCTACTGAGAGGGAGAAGGTGATTAGATTTATTGATCGACTCACTTACACTATCAAGCGAGACCGGGGGTGATAATTCCTTCCAGACAGCTGCAAATGTTGCTAGGCGGATCGAGAAAGTTCTTGCTCAAGAGAGGGGGCAGAGGTCTAGTAAAAGGCCTCGTCATTTTGGTGGGTTCAGTGGTGCTTCATTTTGAAGCAGGGGTACTTTTGGTAGAGGCCATCCTCCCAGGCCGTTTCAGTCAGCGCTCTAGGCATCTCATAGTGCTTCAGGTAGTCATGGCCCTTATGGCATGTAGATCTCGCATTTGCGAGGTCTGGCTCACAAATGCGAGCCTCGCTTTTGCAATCAAGATATCGTATTTGCGAGCGGGGGCGTGGACTGGGTGAACTCGCATTTGTGAGGAATTATTCACATTTGCAAACTGTGGACTTCCGCTTTTGCGAAAGAAGAGGTTGCAATTGCGACCATTGACCACTTGAGTCGGCTTCGCATTTGCGAAGTGTATGGTTGCATTTGCGATGGCTGGAAGTTCGCATATACGAGCCAAATGTCGCATTTGCGACTTCTGTAGCTCTGAGGCAGGGTTTACATTTGCTACCCTTGTCTCGCATATGCGATGTTCGCAATTGCGAATAAGACATCGCAATTGCGACATCTGCAGCTGGGTAAAAGAGGGGGGAAACGAGACTTAGCTCATTTCTCACAACTTCTCAACCCTAAACACTTTAGACGCGATTCTCCAAGAGACGTTTCCTCCTAAATTCATTGGTAAGTGACTTTAATCCATCTCTTTTCAATTACCCATTACATTTAATGAGATTTGAATATCAAATTTAGATTTTTATGGTAGAAATTAGGGATTTTGGTGGAATTAGGGATTTTTGTAAAATTTAGATTTAGACCTCGATTGATCGGATTTAAAAAAATCACATAATCGGACTCTAGGGTGAATGGTTAATCGAGTTTCGGTCCGAATCTCGGGTTTTGAACAAGCGTGTCCGGGATTGATTTTTGTTGACTTTTTCCAAAACTATTGAAGATTGAATCTTTTTCACTTGAGGGTAGTTTCTAAAGCTTATTTTGAATTGTTTGAACTATATTTGTTTATGTTCGATTGGTTTTGAGCAAATTTTAGAGGAAAGGCCCCAGATGAGATTTAATTTGAATGCGGAGCGAGGTAAGTGTTGGATCTAACCTTGACTTGAGGGAATTAGGAATTTTTTGAATTACAAGTTATGTGGATTATGTGAGAAAATGGCGTATATGCGAGGTGACGAGTGTATATGCATTGTTAAGATATTTGTTTCCATGTTCCTTGTTATTTCATGATTTATCTTATTTCATGCCTTAATTGTTACATGCTTTAATTTCTTTCTAAGTCGTAATTTTCCATTCGACATTTAATTATTCTTGTATTGAATTGTTCGTCCCTTTCATGACTCCGTGCTTATTGGCTACTTGACATAACTGTTTTACTTGCACACCTTAATTGTCACGTGCTTTACTTATCCTGTTGTTTTTTGTCTTATTTGTTGCATTCCTCTTATTATTATGTAGTTCCTTTACTGCCTTGCACTTATACTGTTTGATTATAGAAAACTCTTATAAATTGAGTTATTGGATTGTTTATGTTTACTGAAATTGTTTGTGGATCGGGTTGCACGCCGCAACTGTTTGTGCTGTGGTGGAATAAGGGAGGACTATGATATTGATAAATGATTATATGGTGGGATCGGGTTGCACGTCGCGACGGTTTGCATACGTAATACTTGGTATTGATTATGATGATATGGTGGAATAAGGGAGGATGATGATATTAATTATGATGGTACAGTGAGATCGAATTGCGGGCCGCAACGGATTGCATACATGATTCTTGATATTGATAAATCATGATGTGGTGAAATAAGGGAGGATTGTGTGTGTACAGTAGGATCGGGTTGTGCGGCGCAATGGATTGTGTGTGTTATACTCGTTGTTGTTATTGTGTTAGTTTTCAACATTTTTTTATATGAAATTACGAGGTCTGTTATTCTGTCTCTCTAATTGTGAGGTTTGAGTTCATTTTAATTAATCACCAGGGGCAGAGCCAGAGGTCGAGCCAGAGGCAGAGCTCAGCCTGGAGCCCGAGTAGCAGCACTCGCTATTGAGCCTCAGATTGATCATGAGGAGGAGGTCCCAGCTCCTACCGTACCCATTGGACCAGCTCAGGTCCCGAAGGGATTCAAAGCCACTTCAGTGCTTCAGGACTCTCTAATCCGCTTGGTGGGCCTTATGGAGTGTGTGGTCCAGACCGGTGCATTTTTTGTGGCACCAGCCGTCTCTCAAGCTGGGGAGGAGCACAAACTCCCGCTACTCATACTTTGGAGCAGGTGTCTTCCACATATCAGACTCCAGCAGCCCAGCCAGTTGGGGTAGTTCAGCCGGTTGTTGTGCCTCGGGCCGGGGATAGGCCTGCTATGTCTTCTGAGGCCTTATTGAGGCTGGATAAGTTTACCAAGCTCTTTCTTGTTCATTTCAGCGGTGTACCTTCTAAGGATCCACAAGATTACTTGGATAAAATCCACGAGGTGTTGCGCAACATGGGTATTGTTGTGGCCAATGGGGTCGATTTTGCAATTTTCTAGATGACCGATTTTGCCAAGAGATGGGAGATATTATGTGTTGACTAGACCGGCTGGTTCGCCTTCACTTACTTGGGATCCGTTTTCACAGTTATTTCTGAAGAATTTCATTCCTTTCACTTTGAGAGAGGAATATCGTAGACAATTTGAGCACCTTCAGCAGGGTGGCATGATCGTCACCCAGTATGAGACTCGATTTGTGGACCTAGCTGGTCTTTCTCCTTACTGAGAGGGAGAGAGTGAGGAGATTCAGTGATGGTCTCACTTTCAGTATCAGGTAATCATCAAGGAGATTGGAGATGATATTTCTTTTCATTGGGTCGTAGATATTGCTAGACAGATCGAGATGGTTCGTGGTCAGGAGAGGGGGACGGTGTCAGATAAAAGGCCTCCTTATTTCGGTAGTTTCAGTGTGCTTCATCTGGAGGCAGGGGTACTTTTGGTAGAGGCCATTCTCCTGGGTCATTTCAGTTAGTGCTTCAGGCTCTCATAGTGCTTTGCGTAGCCGTGGTCCTTATGTATCTCATCCTGGGCAGCCAGCCTACAGTGCATGAACAGCTCCTATCAGTGCGCCTCCGATCCAGAGCTACCATCGTCGTTATCTGGCCCGTTCAGGTCAATTTCAACTTCAGCAATCGGATGGGTGTTTTGAGTGTGGGGGTACAGGTCATATTAGGAGATACTGCCCTAGATTTGTGAGCACCATGCCACAGTAGAGTTCTCGTGCCATGGTTCCGCCACCGATTACTTCACCGCCCGCTCAGCCAGCTAGAGGTAGAGGTCAGGCCATTAGAGGTTGAGGTCAGGCTGTTAGAGGTGAAGGCCAGTCAGCTAGAGGTCGTCCGAGAGGCCGAGGTCAGGGTGGTTGGGCCCAATCTCATTTTTATGAATTCCCAGCTAGGCCTGAGGCTGAGTCATCTGACACCATCATCACAGGTATTGTCCTAGTTTTCCATAGAGATGTTTTAGTTCTATTTGATCCGGGCTTTACTTATTCCTACATGTCATCCTAATTTGCTTCATGTCTGGTTGTGCCTCGTGATTCTTTATATGCTCTTATATATGTGTCCATGCCTGTGGGAGATTCTATTGTTGTAGATCTTGTTTTTCGCTCGTGTGTGGTTTCTATCAGGAGCCTCGAGACTAAGGTAGATCTCCTACTTCTTGATATGGTAGATTTTGATATCATTTTGGACATGGATTGGCTATTACCTTATCATGCTATATTGGATTTTCATGCTAAGACGGTGACCTTAGCCAGGTCGGGGTTGCCTCGATTAGAGTGGAGGGGGAACCCTGGCCATTCTACCTACAGGGTTACTTCTTATGTGAAGGCTCGGCGTATGGTCGTGAAGGGATGTCTAGCTTATTTGGCCTATATTCTCAATTCTAGTGCGGAGGTTCCTTCCATGGATTCGATACCTATTTTGTGTGCGTCTCCAGAGGTGTTTCCTGCAGATCTACCGGGGATGCTACCCGACAGAGATATTGACTTCTGTATTTATTTGGCTTCGGAAACTCTGCCCATTTCTATTCCACCATACCATATGGCCTTGCTTGAGTTAAAGGAACTGAAGGAACGGTTGCAGGATTTGCTTGATAAGGGATTCATTAGACCTAGTGTCTCGCCTTGGGGTGCGCATGAGTTGTTCGTGAAAAAGAAGGACGGATCGATGAGGATGTGCATAGATTATCGGCGGTTGAACAAAGTTACTATCAAGAACAAGTATCCGTTGCCGAGGATTAATGACTTATTTGATCAGCTTCAGGGTGCCAAAGTGTTTTCAAGTATTGATTTGAGGTCTGGTTACCATCAGTTGAATATTAGGGCATCGGATGTCCCTAAGACAGCGTTTCAGACTCGGTATGGGCATTATGAGTTCCTAGTAATGTCATTTGGGTTCAAAAATGCCCCAGCAACATTTATGGGTTTGATGAACCTGGTATTAAGCCCTATTTGGATTCTTTTGTAATCGTATTCATTAATGATATCTTGATCTACTCCCGCAGTCGAGAGGAGCATGAGAAGCATCTTCGGATTGTACTTCAGACTATGAGAGGTAGTCAGTTATATGCCAAGTTTTCAAAGTGTGAGTTTTGGTTGGATTTGGTTGCCTTTTGGGGCATGTCGTGTCGGCCGAGGGCATAAAAGTGGATCCTAAGAAGATTGAGGCGATTCAGAATTGTCCTAGACCTACATCATCTATAGAGATTCGGAGTTTCCTGGATTTGGCGGGTTATTATCGCCGGTTCGTGAGGGGTTATCATCAATAGAAGCCCCATTGACTAGATTGACCCAAAAGGGTGCTCCATTTAAGTGGTCCGATGAGTGGGAGTTGAGCTTTCAGAAGCTCAAGACTGCTTTGACTAAAGCGGCAGTATTGGTGCCCACAGGTTCAGGATCTTACACGGTGTATGGTGATGCATCGTGTATTAGGCTCGGTGCAGTATTAATGTAAGATGGCAGGGTGTTCGCATACGCATCGCGACAGTTGAAGGTGCATGAAAAGAATTACCATGTTCATGACTTAGAGTTGTTAGCCACCGTTCACCATTGAAGGTTTCGGGGCATTACCCCTACGGAGTGTCACGTGAGGTATTCACGTATCATCGGAGTCTACAGTATTTGTTCAAGCAAAAGTATCTCAACTTGAGCCAGCGGAGGTGGTTGGAGCTGTTGAAAGTTCATGATATCACCATTTTGTATCATCTCGGGAAAGCCAACGTGGTGGTTGATACCTTGAGTATAAAGGATGTGAGTATGGGTAGCCTTGCATATATTCCAGTTGGTGAGAGGCCGCTAGCATCAGATAGTTAGGCCTTGGCCAATCAGTTTATGAGATTAGATGTTTCGGAGCCCAGTCGTGTTCTAGCTTGCACGGTCGCTCGGCCTTCCTTGTATGAGCGCACTAGAGAGCGTCAGTATGACGACCCCCACTTGTTTGTCCTTAAGGACACGGTGCGACATAGTGGTGCCAAGCGGGTTACTATTGGAGACGATGGGGTGTTGCGGATGCAGGGTCGGATTTGTGTGCCCAATCTGGATGGACTTCGTGAGTTGATTCTTGAGGAGGCCCACAATTTGCGGTATTCCATTCATCCGGGTACCGCCAAGATGTAACATCACTTGAGATAACATTATTAGTGGAGAAGAATGAAGAAGGATATAGTTGTGTATGGGGCTCGGTGTCTGAATTATCAGCAAGTAATTACGAGCATCAGAGCCCTGGTGGTTTGCTTCAGAAGCTGGAGATTCTTGAGTGGAAGTGGGAGCGTATTACCATGGATTTCATTGTTGGGCTCCCAC
This sequence comes from Nicotiana attenuata, assembly GCF_001879085.1. Taxonomy (NCBI): domain Eukaryota; kingdom Viridiplantae; phylum Streptophyta; class Magnoliopsida; order Solanales; family Solanaceae; genus Nicotiana; species Nicotiana attenuata. The sequence goes on from NW_017670330.1 coordinate 711,669, forward strand.
GAACTCAGAAAAAACTTGACGTGGTATGGGTCATTGTGGACAGGTTGACCAAGTCGCACATTTCATTCCAGTAGCAGTTTCCTACTCTTCAGAGCGGTTGGCTGAGATCTATATCCGCGAGATCATTTGTTCACGGTGTATCGGTGTTCATCATCTCTGATTGGGGCACGCAGCTCACCTTGAACTTCTGGAGTGCCGTACAACGTGAGTTAGGGACACGGGTTGAGTTGAGTACGTCATTTCATCCCAGACTGACCGGCAGTTCGAACACACCATTCAGATATTGAAGGATATGTTTCGCGCCTGCATTATGGATTTCAGGGGTTCGTGGGATCAATTCTTGCCTCTCGCGGAGTTTGCCCACAACAACAGCTACCAATAGAGTATTTAGATGGCTCCCTATGATGCATTATACTGGAGACGGTGTCGTTCGCCAGTTGGTTGGTTTGAGCCGAGAGAGGCTCGGTTGTTGGGTACCGATTTGGTTCAGGTTGCCTTGGAAAAGGTCAATATGATTCAGGCTCAACTTCGCACAGCTTAGTCTAGGTAAAAGAGTTATGCTGACCGGAGAGTTCGTGATGTTGCATTCATAGTTGGAGAGAGGGTTTTGCTCCAGGTTTCACCCATGAAGGGTGTGATGAGGTTCGGAAAGAAAAACAAGTTGAGCCTTATGTATATCGGACCTTTTGAGATTCTTGAGAGAGTGGGTGAGGTGGCCTACAAGCTTGTATTGCCACCTAGCTTATCAGCAACCCATCTGGTGTTCCATGGTCCATGCTCCAGAAGTATCACGGTGATCCGTCCCATGTATTAGATTTCAGCTCAGTCCAATTGGACAAGGATTCAACTTATGAAGAGGAGTTGGTGGCCATTCTAGCCCGGTAGTTTCGGAAGTTGAGGTCTAAGAGTTACCCGTTAGTTAGAGTGTAGTTGAGGGGTCAGATCATCGAGGCAGCTACGTGGGAGTCCGAGTCAAACATGCAGAGTTGATGCCCACACCTTTTCACCAGTCCAGGTACTTCTCTACGTCCGTTCAAGGACGAATGTTTGTTTTACAGGTGAAGAATGTGATGACCCGACAGGTCATTTTGAGGCTTAGCCTCTATTTCTGTGTTCTAAAACCTCGATTAGCTCTGTTTAGCATTACTCGATTTGGGTGCGCAGTCCATGTCTGGTTTCGGAAAGTCCTTATGTGAAAACTTTAAGAAAATATGAATTTTTGCCTTAAAAATGATTTGAGTTGATTACGGTCAATATTTTATCTAAACGGATCCGGATCAGTATTCTAACTGTCCAGGTAGGTTCGTATCGTAATTTGGGACTTAAGCGCATGCCTGGAATTGAATTCGCAAGTTCCTAACTTATTTTGACTCATCTTTCCAAAATCTAGCATTTTTGAAAGTTAAAAATAACTAAGTTTGACCGTAAGTTGACTTCGTAGCTAACGGGCTCGGATTTTGATGTTGAAACTTGGAATAGTTCTGTATTGCTAGTTGAAACTGTCTACAAAATTTGGTTCAATTCGAAACTGCATTGACGTGATTCGGACGTCCGGTTGGAATAGTTACACTTGTGTGCATGTTTGGTTTGTAGCCCGAGAGGCTCGGGTGAGTTTCAGATAGGCTACGGATTGATTATTGGACTTTGAATATAGCTGGTGATTTCTCTGTTGCTGGTGTGGTTTGCAGATCTCGCATTTGCGAGGTCTGGCTCGCAAATGCGAGCCTCGCTTTTGCGATCAAGATATCGCATTTGCGATCAGGGGCCTGGGCTGGGTGAACTCGCATTTGCATTTGCGAACTGGACTTTCGCTTTTGCGAAGGAAAAGGTCGCAATTGCGACCACTGACCACGGGAGTTTGCTTCGCATTTGCGAAGCGTATGGTCACATTTGCGATGGCTGGAAGTTCGCATTTGCGAGCTAAATGTCATATCTGCGACTTCTGTGGCTCTGAAGCAGGGTTCGTATTTGCGACCCTTGTCTCGTATACGCGATGTTCGCAATTGCGAATAAGACACCGCAATTGCGACATCTGCAGTTGGGTAAAAGAGGAGGGAAAAGGAGATTTAGCTTATTTCTCATAATTTTTCAACCCTAAACACTCTAGAGACGATTTTCCAAGAGACTTTTCTTCACAGATTCATTGGTAAATGACTTTAATCCATATCTTTTTAGTTACCCATTACATTTCATGAGATTTCAATATCAAATTTAGAATTTTCATGGTATAAATTAGGGACTTGGGTAGAATTAGGATTTTTTGCAAAATTGAGATTTAGAGTTTTAGACCTCGAATTGAGGTCAGATTTCAAAATAAATCACATAACTGGGCTCGGCGGTGAATGGGTAATCGGATTTTGGTCCAAATCTCGGGTTTTGACCAAGCGGGCACGGGGTTGACTTTGGTTGACTTTTTCCAAAACCATTGAAGATTGAATCTATTTCACTCGAAGGTAGTTTTTAAAGCTTATTTTGAATTGTTTGAACTATATTTGGTTAGATTTGATTGGTTTGGAGGCGAATTTTAAATGGAGGCCCCGGTTAGCTTTGATTTGACTGCGAAGCGAGGTAAGTGTTGGATCTAACCTTGACTTGAGGGAATTAGGAATTTTTGAATTACATGTTATGCAGATTATTTGAGAAAATAGCATATATGCAAGGTGACGGATGTATATGCGCCATTAAGATATTTCATGATTTATCTTATTTCAGCCTTAATTGTTACATGCTTTAATTGTTTTTTATGTCGTAATCTGCCATTCGACATTTAATTATTTTTGTATTGAATTGTTCGTTCCTTCCATGACTCTATGCTTATTGCTACTTACCATAATTATTTTACTTGCACACCTTAATTGTCACATGCTTTACTTGTCCTGCTATTTGTTGTAATATATATTGCATTCCTTTGATTATTATGTGATTCCTTTACTCCTTGCACTTATACCGTTTGATTGTAGAAAATTCTTGTAAATTGAGTTATTGGATTGTTTATGTTTATTGAAATTGTTTGTGGATCGGGTTGCACGCCGTAACAGTTAGTGATATGGTAGAATAAGGGAGGATTATCGTATTGATAAATGATTATATGGTAGGATCGGGTTGCGCGTCGCGACGGTTTATGTATGTAATACTTGGTATTGATTATGATGATATAGTGGAATAAGGGAAGATTATAATATTGATTATGATGGTACGGTGGGATCGGATTGCGCGCCGCAACAGATTGTATACGTGATTCTTGATATTGATAAACGATGTTGTGGTATGGAAGGATTATGTGTGTACGGTGGGATCGGGTTGCGCGCCGCAACGGAATTTGTGTGTTGTACTCGTTGTTGTTATTGTGTTAGTTTTCAGCATTTTTTATATGAAATTACGAGGTCTGTTATTCTGGGCTCTCTGATTGTGAGGTTTGACTTCAACAACAACAACTACGACGACGACGACCCAGTAAAATCCCACTAGTGGGGTCTGGGGAGGGTAGTGTGTACGCAGACCTTACCCTTACCCCGAGGGGTAGAGAGGTTTGAGTTCATTTTCATAAATTAACTACTTTACTTTCATTCTTGTTTTCTTTCCTTGTTATTATTATCGTTAATGCGTACAGGTGTAAGTGGTCCGTCTTAGCCTCGTCACTACTTCGTCGAGGTTAGGATCGGCACTTACAGTAAATGAGTTCGGTTGTACTCATACTACATTCTGCACTTCTCGTGCAGATACCAGAGTGGGTCCTAGGGGTGTTCATTAGATTTACTCGGACCCAGTTGTTGACAGAGACTTGAGGTACAGCTGCACAGTGTTCACAGCCTTGAAGTCCCCTTCCCTCCTATCCTTACTGTTTTTCTGAGTTTAAAATAGTGTATTTTATTCAGACCATGTTTATAGCGCTCTAAATGTACATGTACTCGTGACACCAGTTTCTGGGTTAGGTTTAGACTTGCTATTCAGTATTACTATACTATACTTCAGATTTATATCATTTTCATTGTTATTATCTTGTCATAAATTGTTAAATCAGTAAATTCTCTGTTCACGTCAGCTTGCCTTGTAAGTAGATGTTAGGCGTCATCATGACGCCGAGATTGGGCTTCCGGGTCGTGATATGGCTTCTGCTATTGAAATATTTGAATATGCTCCTTATACTTATAATATATATAGCTTACATACTAATATACTATTTTTATCGTGCGAACATATTACCCTCATGTGACTTTTTGCTGTTGCAGTACTTACATATTGAAATATTTTAACATGCTCCTCCTTCTGCTATTGAAATATTTTAACATGTTCCTTACACTTTAGTATACTGTCTTTTAGCTGTTGCACTTACACTCCTGCTATTGAAATAATTCTAACATGCTCCTTATACTTTAATATATATATATATATATATATAGCTTATGACATGAGGTTACATACTAATATATAGTACTATTTTCTATCTGGCAAACCTATTACCCTCGTGTGTCTTTTGGCTGTTGCATTTATACTCTTTCTGCTATTAAAATATTTTCACATGTTCCTTACACTTCAATTTATATATATAGCTTAGTTGCTTACATATTAACATATACTATCATTTGTCTTCCAAAAATGCATTTAAAATCTTTAAAATGCTCTGGCATTTTCTGTTAGCAATTTTAAATACAAAATTTTCTTACCTTAGGAAAACAAAAACGCGTGCATATCTATCATTTTAGTTCTCACTTACTTTCAAAAATTGCGTGCCTTTGCTTCCACTTATATTAAAATATTAATTGCAACACATGCGTTCACGTTTAGGGCAGAAGTTCCACATCAAAAAGAAACATTGTTTTGGTTTTTGGAGGCATACGATATTATAGTCTTTCAGATCTCTAAAGAACAACTATTGATAAATAAAATAAAGATACTGTAGATGAAATAAATTACCAAAACATGCAAGAAACAGTAAAGAAAAAATAGTGATTTTGCTCTCTGAGTTAATTGTTGAAGGGAAAAGAAATAGAAGAAACTAGAATTGATTTCCATCCGATTACAGTGACTCATGGTTAAAATTTTACTCGTAATCATATCTTACACCAAGTCACTAATAATGAATATATGACATATAATTTCACATACACTCTTATCACTAAATCATAATCAGTTAATATTTTTTGCCTTAATTTATAACTTAATCATGATAATTAAGTTATAAATTAATTTACAACTTAATTTTTAACATCAAGTGTTGGTAAGTTTTTGTTACGGTAAACTATAAGGAGGATAAAGGAATTTGGTAAGTAAGTTTGAGAGGTCAAAGAAACAACGTTGATTTCTCCCCCCACACAAAAAAAAAATGTTAGTTCACCCAACTTGCTTACATAAAATTAAATGGTTAAAGTACATAGATGTTTATAGGTATTATTTTAACATACACTGTTTACCCTGAAATCTAATAAGTAACAATTAACCTTATATTGTGGTTTTAAAGATACGTGATTTAGTCCAATACTAATTGATAAACAAGGAATTAAATGCCTAAATTGAAGAAATAAAACAAGTCAAACCAGTGTGCAAACCAAGTCTTAACCTCGAGTTATGATGGCCTCGAGGTAGGTTAGCAAGAACAACAGAATTGTAAGGCAACTCTGATGAATAGTAAGCAAGAAAGTGTAGAATGTATGTTTCTTTATCAATGAATTGTGTGTTATAAATGAATGGGCTCCCCTTTATATAGTAGGGGGAACCTAAATAAGGTACACTTGTAATTACAGTAAGGAATCTTATTGGGCAGTTGTCTAACCGCCAAGTACAAATCCGTTCCGGAATTTACGCCGGGATCTTCGGGCCGTTGCGGGAATATCGCTCTTTCTGTTATTAAACCATAATGGTATTATCTCGAGGGTGATCATACTCGACCTTAGTTTTCATCGAGCACTTCGATCTTCAAGTTCTACACTCCGCATCAGGCTCGAGCCAGATCCGTTTTGAGCTTTCCCTCGAACAGCTCCCCGAGCCTACGAAATCAGGCATACCTGGTTTTGACCGTATACAGATAGTCCCTGCGTTTCTTAGAATAAGATGATAAGAAACGATTTGAGCCTCGATTTTCCGAAGCCCCTGACGATGATGTCATCCCCGTGACGTAAGCACTCGAAGTAACCGAAACATCCTGTTGGTTCGTTTCCCCAAAACATTAAATGCTTCCCAGTGGCGGTCGGCCACTAGCGCTGTTGAGCCGTCGCCGTTTTCCTATAAATACAAGGCTCCTCATTCGAATCAAAACCTTTACTTCCATCTTCAAACCACCTTCAAACATCCCTGATTTCTCCCCCTCTTCATCTCTCTCTCTCTCCCACTACCTGTTATTCCCGCCCTTTTAACGCCGAAAGATATCAAACTCCGCCTCTTTTTGCTTCCTTTGACCTAAATCAATGGCGAAAACCTCCAGAACCGTTCATCAGAAGGAGAAAGCTTCCTGCTCCTCTTCACGAGATTATTCCCGGCCCCTATGTCATAAAGAAAGACTTCAAAGTTGAAAATCCCCCCGCAATTCCTGGCCGATGTGAGCATGTATCGAGGTATATTTTCTCGATAACGGAGAAGCACCTCAAGGCCATGAAGAGGGATTGTGGCTGGGGGGATGAGGTCGTGGTGCAGATCCCCGCCCCCGAGGAGAGTATCACCACTCATGTGGAGGGGTTCCTAAGTGTTTACACTTACCCCTTCACGCTGGGTCCCATCAACCCAATCGTTATCGACTTCTACAAGAGGTATCAGGTCACCCTCGGCCAGATTCACCCTTCTTTCTGGCGCATAGTGATCATGCTTCGCTAATTCTCCAGCAAGGCCGAGCGGCTAGAGTTCGCCCTCAATCATCTTATCCGATTGTATCGGCCTCAGCATTTCTAAGGGTTGATCAAGCTCCAACATCGGTCGACCAAGGCCTTCTTTGCTAGCAATAATGAGGATAAGGAGCGAGGCTGGATGAGCTGGTTCATGCGAGTGAGGACCTGCGACATCATCCCAGAGGAGAAAATGTCGTTCCCAGAGAAGTGGAACCCCGATCGTAACTGAAGTTTTTTCCCAGTAGCCTTTTATATTCCGTTTTTGCATTGCGTGATGCCTTCACCTTTTTTGCAGCGGTTGCTTGGATGCCCCATGTGGTCGCCGACCTCGAGGACTGGGTCCAAAAACTAGCTGCGACCTCCTCGTATGATGAGCGCCGCTGGCGTGACTTGGCGAGGGGCAGATGGGAAGCCAAACACCACGGTAAGTTCTTTTTGTAAATTTTTGATGCTTTCCCCTTTATCGGAGATGTTGCTTCACTCATACCTAATTTTTATTCATGTAGGCATTGGAGATGTCTCTGAAATGAGGCCAGCGCACCCGGGGAAGAAATCGAGTCCCCGACTCCGAAATCGAGGAAAGATAATAAGAGAAAAAGGTTTTTGAAGCTCGAAGATCCCCAAGATAGAAGGGGTCCTACTCGAAGACGCAGGAGGAATCTCATTCCTGTGGACATAGACTCAGTCCATCAGCTGATTGATGAAGAAGAAGATGAGGGTGAAGAATCGGCGCTAGTGACTCAAGCCAGGAAGCCAGTTGAAGCTGCCAAGCCCTCTGAACCGGAGACCCTCCCTCGCGATGAGGAAGCTTCGGAGAAAAATGCGGGCAGAGCCCCCGAATCCCCGAGGTCAAGATTTTTCCTCGGCTATCAACAAGCACACCAAAAGCGACAGGTTTCGAAACCCTTAGGGCTGAACAGAGCGCCCCGAGCGAATTGCTCGGGCCATGACAATAGGTCACTCTGCCCTCTACTGGCTTATTCTGAGGAGGCCATAAGGGAGGCTCGGGCTCTGCAAACGCCTAAATTAAGCGGAGTCCCTGGTGAAGAAGATCCTTTCCAGGATTGCTTTACCGGGCTCGATGATGCCGTCGATCTCAACGATGGATCTACCCTCTTCGAAGAGGCTCAACGCCTTTTCTCTCAAGTAAGCGTTCATTCCTATCGTTGCAATTTTCTTTTTCTTCTTCTCCCTTATCCTAACTGATATCGTTTTTCCTATGTAGGCTTTCACCAGGTTTAGGGCCGACCTGAGCCACTGCGAGGCCGAGCTCAAGAAGACCTCGGATAAAAGGAATTCCCTGAAGGTCCTTTGTAGTCAAAAGGAGGAGGAGCTCAAGGACCTTCGGGCAGACTTGGCCGAGGCTCATAAAGATGAAGCCGAGCTAGACAAGCAGGTAGCTGTCATTTTGAAAGAGTATGGTCTACTCGATCCAACTGTGGAGGTTAGTACTTCAGTGTCTCAGTTGCATCAAAAACTAGATAGGATCGAGCTGCTTCGAGGAGAGGTCGATCAGGTCAAGGCCGACTGCAACCGGTGGAAGGAGAATATGGACCGCCTTGCTGCAGAGAAGGAGGCTGCTTTAGCCAAACTGGCATCGGCTGAGGCCCAACTTTGGGGCCCTAAAGAGAAAAGTTCAGCCCAGGCCAAAAGGATCGACAAGCTCGAGGTCAAACTTGCTGAGGCTAGGGCTGAGGTCGAGAAGACGAAGGTCACGGCTGATAAAATTGTTGCCGTGTACTTAAGGGATGTTGAGGCTGCTCAAACGGAGCTAAGGGAAGCCTCTGACCGAGAGCGACGGAGTAATGATTTGGCCAAGTGCCAATCCCGGAGGGAGACGCTCGGGGAAATCCACGCTCGAGGTCTCGACCTCACTGAAGAGATAGCTCAAGCAAAGGCACTCGAAGCTGATGCAAGATTTCTCATCTCCTCTTCGACGATGATGATGATGAAGGTAGCCAAGGCGGGTCTGACAATGAAGAGGGTCCCGAAGAGGAAGCTGGTCCCGAGGGAGAAACCAGGCCCGCGCATAGCTAGGATTTTCCTTTTTCTTTTAATATTTTTCTTTTTCTTTGTGTAAGACCTCTTGTCGGTCTCTTTTACATATCTTTTTTCAAATATATAAAAGAAAAATTTCCTTGAATGTCTTCTCAATTTTTTTATGAACATGTTTCTTGCCTTGCAAAATTCTTGCATAGTTTCATGCTTTGAATGGCGTGTTCGAGACTTTGTCTCGGACACCTTCCTTGAAGTTGCCATGGTCAAGTTCAAATAAGGTTCGACTTTTGGGACATAGACCCTTAAGGGCTTGTTCCGGATAATGGTGAGTCCCCGAGCCATAATCAAGTTATTTTTTTATTTGGGCTCAGGATAACCGAATCCTTGGGTTCGGATCGGGTAAGAACAAGGTCTCGAACCCTAAGTGTATTGGCCCTTATGCTCTTTCAGATCGGGCCGTTGTGGCCTCTAAAAGATGGCTATTATTTCCCCTTTTTCGGCTTAAAAGACTTAGTAAAAATTTCTTTATGCCTTAGCATGTGTTTTTTACCTATTGGGTTTTTTTTAGGGTCCGATGTCGATTGAGACCCCTTTGCTTTTTATACCTTAGCACGTTTGTGTTAAGGTAATTTGATACCTCTTAAGGTTTTTCGAGGGCTGATTTTATCAAAGCCCCTTTTTTAATATTTTTTCCGGGGACAGCCTTTTAACCGATTTTTTCAAAGTATTTTAAGGCCTATCGTCTATTGCAAGATTCGGACGTCTCCAAGCCGCGTTATTTCGGCCGTAGCCTATATTTTGGTCGTAGCCTTTAGTATGGTCATAGCCTTCAGGTATGCCTCTTGGACTTATTTCCCGATAACATTTGAACTTGTTCGAAATGTCAGTCCCCGAGTATGATGGAGTTGGCCTATGAGTCGAGGAGTGCCTCTTTGAGGTCTTATGAATTCGAGTTTAGATAACTCGAATGTGTTGACTGTCGATGACAGTCCCCGAGTGTTTGAGGTGTATTTGCGTTTGGCCCTTGAGCCATTTCTCACAAAATCACAAGTATGGAGCTCGTATAGTAGCAAATTTCTTTGAGACACAAAGCGTTTGATATGGAAAGAATGTTTCTTTGAACAATTCATACATGCGTATATGTTTCGCCATCGGGGTTTGATTATTCTGTATGGACACGGTTCATCCGACCTTTTGGCCCATTACAAGGTTTTCCTATCGAGACCCTTTGACATGAAGTATTTTCCTTGAAAATATAACCCCCGAGGGTGATGCCCCGCAGTATTCGAGGTTGATTGAAAAGAAGCCTTGGATACTGTTGAATTTTCCTAAGGTAGCACATAATTGTTGCCTCGTTAAAAACCTCGCCGAAAAAACCCATTCGGGATAAAAATCGATCAAAGGGAAAAAGAGTGCAACGCATGCTTTAAAACCTAAGACCTTCGTGCTGAAGAGTTTCCTCGACGCCTCGATCGAACACCCGCAATAAGATAGTACTAAATACGAATGGAAAAGGTAGAGAGTCATACCTTAGCAATAATATCATTTGAGTAGTGAGATGTTCTAATTTTTCGCCTTCCATCGTGCCAAGTTTGTAACATCCTTTTCCAAGGACACCGATGACTCGATATGGTCCTTCCGAATTTGGGCCTAGTTTCCCTTCGTTTGGGTCTCGAGTATTGAGGGTGACTTTCCTTAGAACTAAGTCCCCGATTCTGAAGTGGCGAAGATTAGCTCTTCTATTGTAATATCTCTCGATTCTTTGCTTCTGTGCAACCATCCGAACAAGCGCACCTTCTCATTTTTCGTCCAATAGTTTGAGGCTAGTATTCATGGCTTCGTGATTTGACTCCTCCGTTGCATGCCAAAACCTGGCGCTAGGTTCCCCGACCTAGACTGGAATTAAGGCCTCGGAGCCATATACTGAGGAGAACAGGGTTGCCCCCGTGGTGCACTACGATGTCGTTTGATACGCCCAAAGAACTTCGGGTAGAACTTCTCTCCATTTCCTGTTAGCATCGTTCAACCTTTTCTTTAAGTTTTAATGATAGTCTTGTTCATCGATTAGTCCTTTCCGTTTCCGCTTGGGTGATACGGCATTGATAAGATCCTTTTTATTTTGTGTTCCTCAAGGAACTCCGTGACCTTGCTGCCGATGAATTGCTTTCCGTTGTCACATACAATTTCAGCAGGTATCCCGAATCGACACACGATGTGGTCCCAGATGAAGTCTATAACTTCTTTTTCTCTGACCTTCTCGAAGGCCTGTGCTTCCACCCATTTAGTAAAGTAGTTAGTCACAAACAAAATGAATTTAGCTTTACCTGGGGCCGTTGGCAGAGGACCGATGATATCCATTCCCCATTTCATGAATGGCAATGGGGATAAGACTGAATGAAGTTGTTCCTTCGGCTGATGGATCATCGGTGCAAACCTTTGACATTTGTCACATTTTCGAACAAACTCTTTATTGTCTTTTTCCATGCTATCCCAGTAGTACCCTGCTCTAATGGTCTTGTGAATCAAAGATTCGGCGCCTGAGTGGTTCCTACAAGTGCCTTCATGAATCTCTCGTAAAACATAATCGGTGTCTCCCGGCCCCAAACATACTGCCAATGGTCTATCGAACGTCCTTCTGTATAATCTTCCATTTTCATCCAACGTGAATCGGGCAGCTTTGGTTCGTAGGGCCTCCGACTCTTTAGGGTCCGATAGGAGCTTTCCGTTCTTTATATATTCGATATATTTATTCCTCCAATCCCAGGTCAAGCTTGTAGAATTTATCTCGGCATGACCCTCCTCGACCACAAATCTCGATAACTGGACGACAGTCCCTGGGATAATATCATCTTCCTCGATTGATGATCACAAATTTGCAAGTGCATCGGCCTCGTTGTTTTGTTCTCGAGGTACGTAATCCCAAGTCCACTCCTTAAAGCGGTGCAAAGTCTCGAACTTCGAAGCTTTTGTTTACTTGGTTCACCACCAATTAAGAGTCGCACTTGGCTTCAATGACTTCTGCCCCCAAGATTTTGGCTAGCTCGAGACCTGCAATTATGGCCTCATACTCAGCCTCATTGTTAGTCAACCCAGAAGTTTTGATAGATTGTCTAATAGTGCTACTTGTGGGTGGCTTCAAAATAATTCCAAGCCTGGACCCTTTCACATTCGAGGCACCGTCAGTGAAAAGGGTCCATACCCCCGATGATGTACCCGATTTTAGTAGAAGTTCCTTTTCCGCTTCAGGTACGAGGGTTGGCGTAAACTCGGCCACGAAATCTGCTAAAATTTGAGACTTGATGGCCGTTCGGGGTTGATATTCCATATCGTACCCGCCAAGTTCGATGGCCAATTTGGCTAATCGGCCCGATAACTCGGGCTTGTGCAAAACATTTCAGAGTGGATAAGTGGTTATCACACATATGGGGTGACATTGAAAATATAGCTTTAATTTTGCTAGATATGCTTATTAATGCAAGTGCCAATTTCTCTAAGTATGGATACCTAGTTTCAGCATCTCCTCAGGTCTGACTTACATAATAAACAGGAAACTGCGTACCTTGCTCTTCTCGAACTAGTACACCACTTACTGCTATTTCGGACACTGCCAAGTATAAGTACAGCTCATCTGCCTTCGGAGTGTGGAGCAGAGGTGGGCTCGATAAGTATTGCTTCAATTCCTCCAATGTTTGCTGACATGGGCCCATGCAAAATTATTTTTCTTTTTGAGCAAGGAAAAGAACCTGTGGCTTCGATCTGATGACCTCAAAATGAATCGGCCCAAGGCAGCTATCCGTCCAGTTAGCCTTTGTACGGTTTTCATACTGTCTACGACAGTGATATCCTCGATGGGCTTAATCTTTTCAGGGTTGATTTCGATTCCTCGATTTGATACCATGAAGCCGAGGAATTTGCCCGAGCCGACCCCAAAGGCACATTTTTTGGGGTTAAGTTTCATATTGTACTTCCTCAAGATTTCGATTGTTTCATGCAAATAAGTCAAATGGTCCTCTGCGCACAGGGACTTAATTAACATATCGTCAATGTAAACTTCCATTAGTTTACCTATCTGTTCCTCGAACATTTTGTTAACTAGGTGTTGGTATGTATCTCCTATGTTTTTTAGCCCGAAGGGCATTACATTATAACAATAAGTTCCATACTTAGTGATAAAAGAAGTCTTTTCTTGGTCTTCTGGGTCCATCCGGATTTGATTGTACCCAAAATAGGCATCGAGAAAGGTAAGGATCTTGTGGCCGGTCGTGGCATCGATCATACGATCGATGTTGGGCAGGGGAAAAGAGTCTTTCGGACATGCTTTGTTCAAGTCCTTATAGTCTAGGCACATTCTAAGTTTGTTCCCCTTTTTGGGGACTACGACTACATTAGCTAACCATTCGGGATATTTTACTTCCCGAATGGTTCCTATTTTGAGAAGTTTGGTTACCTCGTCCTTTATGAAGGCGTGTTTTACCTCGAACTAGGGTCTTCTCTTTTGTCTAATCGATCTGAACTTGGGATCCAGGCTCAGCCGATAAGTCGTTATCTCCGGTGGGATCCCTGTCATGTCTAAATGGGACCACACAAAGCAATCCATGTTATCAATAAGAAATTGAATAAGTTTTTTCCTGAGTTCGGGGGTCAACCCCGTTCCCAGGTATACCTTTAGTTCGAGTAGATACTCGATCAGTATCACCTGTTCCAACTCCTCGATCGTTGACTTGGTTGAATCTGATTCTTCGAGAACAGTGAAAGTTCGAGGAGTAAGGAAATACTTTTCTTCTTCTTCGAGCACCTGTTTCTCCGATTCGGTCGAGGTTGGGGACGGTGATTGTTATTTGGCCATTTGCTTATCTTTGGTGCTTGATTTTTCTAAGGTCGAAGGTACTGCTATCGGCGTCACCTCGTTGACTACAAACATTTCCTTTGCAGCGTGTTGTTCCCCGTAAACTGTTTTCACACCATCCATTGTCGGGAATTTCATCATTTGATGAAGGGTCGACGGTACTGCCCTCATGTTGTGGATCTAGGGCCTTCCGAGCAGTGCATTATATCTCATGTTGCCTTCGATGACATGGAATTTTGTATCTTGGATGGTCTCGGCCACGTTTACTGGTAGGATTATCTCCCCCTTTGTTGTTTCACTTGCCATGTTAAAGCCGTTTAGGACTCGAGATGCAGGCACAATTGGTCCTGCAGGCCGAGCTGCTCTACGACCCTCGATCTAATTATGTTTGCTGAGCTACCTGGATCCACTAGAACACGTTTAACTTGAATTTTATTTAACAAAAAAGAAATTACCAGGGCGTCGTTGTGCGGCTGAGAGATGCCTTCCACTTCTTCGTCATTGAACGATAAGATGCCTTCGGGAAAATAATCCTGAGTCCGCTTTTCTCTGATGATCGACACGTTGGTACGTTTGAATATAGGCCCTTGCGGGACCTCGACCCCGCCGACGATCATGTGAATAACATGCTGAGGCTCTTCCTGCTCGTTCTTTCTATTGGCGTCTCTTTATCTGAAGTGATTCTTAGCTCGATCACTGAGGAACTCTCGAAGGTGGCCCTCGTTGAACAGTCGAGCCACTTCCTCCCTCAGTTGTCTGCAGTCTTCGGTCCTATGGCCATGTGTGCCATGATATTTACACATCAAGTTTGGGTTCCTTTTAGAAGGATTGGTCGTATAGGTCTAGGCCACCTAGTGAATTTTATCTTTTCGATGGCCGATACAATCCTGGATGCATCGACACTGAAATTATACTCCGATAACCGAGGCGCTTCGGTGGGATCGGTGTGCTTATCAAAACCACTCTTGCTCATAAGTCCCCTAGAATTTTTCCTCGATCGTTCCTCATATCATTCCGGTGAGGGTTGCATCCCGAGCCATTGTTCCATCGATCCGCGGTATATGGTTAATGCTGTATTGTGGGCCGGGCTGGGACCGGGACCGGACCGCGCCCGCGGTCTTAACGGGCTAAACGGTCCCGGCGGGCCGGTCCCTGGTGGTGTAGAAAGCCCGGGGCGGGCCGGTTCCTTGCGTCAAGCCCACGAGACCGGGACCGCTAAGCCCGGGACCGACAGGCGGTCCTGGGCCGGTTCAATCGGGCCTAACGGTCCTAACGGGCTCCAACAGCTCTTTTTTTAAAAAAAAATTTTTTTTTTTTAAAAAGACCAACGGTCAGATTTTAAATCTAGCCGTTGGCCTTTAATTTTCAACTGTTTGGAACTTTAAAAAATAGCCATTTGGCCCCAAACTTTATATAATTATACTTTTTCCCAATTCTCAACTATAAATACCCTCTCATTCTTTCATTTTTACTCACCAATTCATCAATCTATCTCAATCTCTCTCAATCTGTATCTAATTTCTCTTCTATAATTGCTTATTTTATTATTGCAATTTCGTAAAAAATTGTGAAGTTGGTGAATTGAAGTATTCAAGTCTTCAAGTCTTCAACGATTTTCAATTTTCAAGAAGTTGTTCGGCAATTCGGTAAACTCGTTCCAACTCTTAAGTTTTAAAAATATATTTTTGTGTGTTTATTTTGCATAATTGTAATTAATATGGCATTTTCTTTGAAAAAAATATTTGGTGGTAAGGGAAAAGCTAAAATTGGTGAAAGTAGTCTCCAACCTACTACCCTTCCCCAGGGTACCCGACCCAGACCTGTTACCCGTCCTGCTGCTCCTATTATTCTTGATAGTGATAGCCCTTGTTTTCAATTTTCCGATAGTGAATTTTGACATAATTTGTACCAGGTGAACAATTAAATGAAGAAGTTATGAATGCTCTTTATCCTAATCAAACTATCTTAGAAAATGATGAGGAAAATGAGGATGTAGATGAAACCCAACCGGATTTAGATGATACACCTACTAGTCCTGTTAATAACCCAACTGATGCCCCGCCCGACCCACCTGTAGAAACCCCTACTTTTAATAGACAACCTTCTAAATGCCTAGAAACATCAATAGTTTGGAATTTTTTTACTCTAGTAAGAGAACAAAATAAGGCTAAGTGTAAAACTTGTGGAAAATTGCTGGCGCATAAATATACTGGAGACCGTAGCGGTACGGGTAGTTTGGCTAGGCACATACAAACACACCCTAGAGATAAAGTTAAATATTTACAAATGAAAGCGCAGCAAGAGGGGACAAGTGTAGATACTGCGGTTAACCCTAGTACAGGTTCAAATCTAGTTCAACCAGAAATTAACACTGTGACCGGTGGTATTTTATATTACGATCCTAATAAAGATCGTGAAGAATTAGCAAAGATGGTTACCTTTATGTGCTTACCATATACTTTTCCTTCTAACCCTAATTTTGTGCATTATATTAGAAAAGTTTTTAATCCTACTTATAAAGGTTGGCCTCGCGCAACAATTAAGAGCGATATTTATAAATATAAACATGAATATGAACAATATTTGCGGTATTTATTTACTCATATAACTAATCGGATTTCTATGCCATTTTTGGTAATAAAAATTATAAGACATGCCCTTGAATATCTCTTTGCAATATTTTTTTGTCTTTAACTTGCAATTATTTATAAGCTATAATATATATACATAACATACAATATATACTATAAGAAAATATATAAGGAAAATATATATACATAACATACAATATATACTACAAGAAAATATATAAGGGAATATATATACATAACATACAATATATACTACAAGAAAATATATAAGGGAATATATATACATAACATACAATATATACTACAACAAATTATATAAGGGAATATATATACATAACATACAATATATACTACAAGAAAATATATAAGGGAATATATATACATAACATACAATATATAGTATACTATACTAGTATATTATATATATTATATATACATGAAGAAGTAGTACTATATATACTACAAAACAAAGATTTTTCAAAATGAGGGCCCCACCCCCAATGACCACCAACGGTCATATTAATTGCACAAATAGCCATTTTTTTTCCAATTTACAAACTAACCTTCTCTAACACTATAAGTACCCCCCTCCCTCTTCTTCATTTCAATACTCAATACTCATTTCTCAATCTAAATTTCTCTCAATCTCTCAATCTCCAATTTTCAAGACTTCAAGTCTCAATCTCAATTTTCAAGTTAAATCATGCCTCGTTCAGAAAGAGTGCGCTTATTTATTTCGCAATACTATGCAGTGCTTGAAGAAAATGAAGAAGGCCAAATATTAAAGTGCAATAACTGTGGAATAGTCTTAAATTTTCGTTCAGGGTGTACCACATGCATTTTAAGGAGGCATATAAAGTATTGTGTTGAGGGTATTTATCCGCAAATTCGTCTTTAAGATTTTTCAACAATTTGTGTTATTTTAAAATTATTAGACGTATTTATGCTTCATGTTGTACTTTGTTATTAATTTATTATGCATGCCAATTTAGTTTTACTATTGATTTGTTATTTTACATTTTCGTCAAACACTTTAATAATTAGATTTCTATATTATATATACTACATATATTTATATAGCAATGCATAAGAGCAATTTATATATATACATACACATATGGTTTACAAGAAATTGCCTTAAATAAAAAAAATTTAAAAAAAAAGCCCAAAAATAAAAAAAGCCCGTTAGGCCCGCTAAGCCCACGAGCCCGACCCATTTAGCCCAGGACCATATGGGCTTAGGCCTGTCACGGGCTGGTCCTACCCGTTGAGCCCACGAAGCCCGGGACCGTGAAGCCCGGGACCACCAGCGCCCGGGACCGCTAAGCCCAGGCCCGTTTAGCCCATTTAGGCCCGGGCCCGGCCCACCATACAGCCTTATATATGGTTGACATCGCTCTCTGCTCGACCTTGGTTCCCTATCAACATCCCTCAATGTTTTAACCGCTATCCTATTTGGATGTACTGAACCGGAAGGGGCTCCAAATTGGTCATTCTCGACCCTGATCTTCGATTGATATCGGTTGTGCACATCTGCCCAGGTTACAGCTGGATACTCGACCAAGTTTTGTTTCAACTGTCGTGAGGCTATCGAACTCCGCTCGTTCAACCCTTGGGTGAAAGCCTGAACGGCCTAATCATCTGTGACCGGTGGCAACTCCATGCGTTCCATTTGAAATCGGGATACAAACTCCCTTAGCGTTTCATCACCCCCTCTGTCTTATCTTAAAAACATCTGATTTCCATGTTGCGTCCTTTATGGCCCCAGCGTGCGCCTTCACGAAGGCGTCTGCTAACATAGCATATAAGTCGATGGAATTCGTTGGCAAGTTGTGATACCAAATCATTGCTCCCTTTGACAATGTTTCCCCAAATGTTTTCAACAAAACCGACTTGATCTCATCATTATTTAAGTCGTTTCCTTTAATCTCGCATGCGTACGAAGTGATGTGTCCATTAGGATCGCTTGTCCTGTTATATTTGGGTATATCCGGCATACGGAACTTCTTAGGAATGGGCTTCGGAGCTGCACTCTGAGGAAATGACTTTTGCACGAACTTTTTTGCATCCAAACCTTTTAAGATCGGGGGTGCCCCCGGTATTTGATCAACACGAAAGTTGTATGTTTCCACTTTCTTGTCATTATCTTCAATTTTTTTCTCTCCCGACTCGATTCTTTTGGTGAGCTCCTCGAGCATCTTCATAATTGCAGGATCAGTCCCCGATCCATTACCGTTTGACCTTTCTGGCGCTGGCTCAGTACGACGAGTGATTTTTGGTTCGACCACACTCGGAGTTTAACATTGACTTTGAAGCTGAGCGATAGAAACCGGTTGAGCCTGTAGCATCTCGAATACTACCTGGAGGCTAACTCCCCCGTCTCCTACACCCTGTGTTCCTTGGCCACCAGATCGGTCCCTATGTACACTCCCTTCGGGATCTGCGCCTAAAGCTGCTTTCAAAGCAATGTACGAACTCATATCGACCGGATTGACTGACACTCTCCCGGGATTAACCGATGGCACCCCGGCTCCTGGAGCAATTACGTTATCATTTTCCCCGTGAAATCCAAGACCATCATCACCATGTGCGGGTGCGTTTTGGGAATTTGACATGTTTTAACCTGAGAACAAAAATACTTGACAAGAACAAGTGTGAAAATAACGTGTGTTATCAGAATCAGTACCGAAACAATCACTATTATCCTTAGCCCCACGGTGGGCGCCAAACAGTTTACCCTGAAATCTGAGTAACAATTAAACTTATATTGTGGTTTTAAAGATACGTGATTTAGTCTAATACCAATTGATAAACAAGGAATTAAATGCCTAAATTGAAGAAATAAAACAAGTCAAACCAGTGTGCAAACCAAGTCTTGACCTCGAGTTATGGTGGCCTCGAGGTAGGTTAGCAAGAACAACAAAATTGTAAGGCAACTCTGATGAATAGTAAGCAAGAAAGTGTAGCATGTATATTTCTTTATCGATGAATCGTGTGTTACAAATGAATGGGCTCCCCTTTATATAGTAGGGGAGTCCTAAATAAGGTACACTTCTAATTACAGTAAGGAATCTTATTGGACAGTTGTCTAACCGCCAAGTACAAATTCATTTCGGAATTTACGCCGGGATCTTTAGGCCGTTGCGGCAATCTCGCTCTTTCTGTTATTAAACCATAACGGTATTATCTCGAGGTTGATCATACTCGGCCTTAGTTTTCTCGGGATCTTCACAAAGGCATCTGCTAATATAGCATATGAGTCGATGGAATTCGGTGGCAAGTTGTGATACAAAATCATTGCTCCTTTTGACAAAGTTTCCCCAAATTTTTTCAACAAAACCGACTCGATCTCACCATCATTTAAGTCATTTACTTTAATCTCGCATGCGTACGAAGTGATGTATCCATTAGGATCGCTTGTCCCGTTGTATTTGGGTATATCCGGCATACGAAACTTCTTAGGAATGGGCTTCGAAGCTGCACTCTGAGGAAATGGCTTTTGCACGAACTTTTTTGCATCCAAACCTTTTAATATTGGGGTGCCTGCAGTATTTGATCAACACGGGAGTTGTATGTTTCCACTTTCCTGTCATTATCTTCGATTTTTTTCTCTCCCGACTCGATTCTTTTGGTGAGCTCCTCGAGCATCTTTATAATTGCAGGATCAGTCCCCGATCCATTACCATTCGACCTTTCTGGCGCCAGCTCAGTACGGCGAGTGATTTCTGGTTCGACCACACTCGGAGTTTTATGTTGACTTTGAAGTTGAGCGATAGAAAACTGCTGAGCCTGTAGCATCTCGAATATTACCTGGAGGCTAACTCTCCCGTCTCCTACACCCTGTGTTCCTTGGCCACCAGATCGGCCTTCCCTACGTACACTCCCTTCGATATCTACGCCTAAATCTGCATTCAAAGCAATGTGCGAACTGATATCGGCTGGATTGACCGGCACTCAAACCGGTGGCACCCCGGCTCCTAGAGCAATTACGTTATCGTTTTCCCCGTGAAATCCAAGACCATCATCACCATGTGCAGGTACGCTTTGGTAATTTGACATGTTCTAACCTGAGAACGAAAATTCTTGACAAGAACAAGTGTGAAAATAATGTGTGTTATCAGAATCAGTACCGAAACAATCACCATTATCCTTAGCCCTACGGTGAGCGCCAAACTGTTTACCCTGAAATCTGAGTAACAATTAAACTTATATTGTGGTTTTAAAGATACGTGATTTAGTCTAATACCAATTGATAAACAAGAAATTAAATGCCTAAATTGAAGAAATAAAACAAGTCAAACCAGTGTGCAAACCAAGTCTTAACCTCGAGTTATGGTGGCCTCGAGGTAGGTTAGCAAGAACAACAAAATTGTAAGGCAACTCTGATGAATAGTAAGCAAGAAAGTGTAGAATGTATATTTCTTTATCAATGAATCGTGTGTTACAAATGAATGGGCTCCCCTTTATATAGTAGGGGAGTACTAAATAAGGTACACTTCTAATTACAGTAAGGAATCTTATTGGACAGTTGTCTAACCGCCAAGTACAAATTCGTTTCGGAATTTACGCCAGGATCTTTAGGCCGTTGCGGGAATCTAGCTCTTTCTGTTATTAAACCATAACGGTATTATCTCGAGGTTGATCATACTCGGCCTTAGTTTTCTCGGGATCTTCCCAAAGGCGTCTGCTAACATAGCATATGAGTCGATGGAATTCGGTGGCAAGTTTTGATACAAAATTATTGCTCCCTTTGACAAAGTTTCCCCAAATTGTTTCAACAAAACCGACTCGATCTCACCATCATTTAAGTCATTTCCTTTAATCTCGCATGCGTACGAAGTGATGTATCCATTAGGATCGCTTGTCCCGTTGTATTTGGATATATCCGGCATACGAAACTTCTTAGGAATGGGCTTTGAAGCTGCACTCTGAGGAAATGGCTTTTGCATGAACTTTTTTGCATCCAAACCTTTTAAGATTGGGGGTGCCCCCGGTATTTGATCAACACGGGAGTTGTATGTTTCCACTTTCTTGTCATTATCTTCGATTTTTTCCTCTCCTGACTCGATTCTTTTGGTGAGCTCCTCGAGCATCTTTATAATTGCAGGATCAGTCCCCAATCCATTACCATTCGACCTTTCTGGCGCCAGCTCAGTACGGTGAGTGATTTCTGGTTCGACCACACTCGGAGTTTTATGTTGACTTTGAAGTTGAGCGATAGAAAACTGCTGAGCCTGTAGCATCTCGAATAATACCTGGAGGCTAACTCCCCCTGTCTCCTACACCCTGTGTTCCTTGGCCACCAGATCGGCCTTCCCTACGTACACTCCCTTCGGGATCTACGCCTAAATCCGCATTCAAAGCAATGCACAAACTGATATCGACTAGATTGACCGGCACTCAAACCGGTGGCACCCCGGCTCTTGGAGCAATTACGTTATCGTTTTCCCCGTGAAATCCAAGACCATCATCACCATGTGCAGGTACGCTTTGGGAATTTGACATGTTTCAACCTGAGAACAAAAATTCTTGACAAGAACAAGTGTGAAAATAATGTGTGTTATCAAAATCAGTACCGAAACAATCACCATTATCCTTAGCCCTACGGTGAGCGCCAAACTATTTACCCTGAAATCTGAGTAACAATTAAACTTATATTGTGGTTTTAAAGATACGTGATTTTGTCCAATACCAATTGATAAACAAGGAATTAAGTGCCTAAATTGAAGAAATAAAACAAGTCAAACCAGTGTGCAAACCAAGCCTTAACCTCGAGTTATGGTGGCCTCGAGGTAGGTTAGCAAGAACAACAAAATTGTATGGCAACTCTGATGAATAGTAAGCAAGAAAGTGTAGAATGTATATTTCTTTATCAATGAATCGTGTGTTACAAATGAATGGGCTCCCCTTTATATAGTAGGGGGTCCTAAATAAGGTACATTTCTAATTACAGTAAGGAATCTTCTTGGACCGCTCTCTAACCACCAAGTACAAATCCGTTCCGGAATTTACGCCGGGATCTTCGGGCCATTGCGGGAATCTCGCTGTTTCTGTTATTAAACCATAACGGTATTATCTCGAGGTTGATCATACTCGGCCAGAGATTTCATCGAGCACTTCGATCTTCAAGTTCTACACTCCACCATCGGGCTCGAGCCAGGTCCGTTTTGAGCTTTCCCTCGAAGCAGCTCCCCAAGCCTACGAAATCGGGCATACCTGATTTCGACCGTATATATCATAATCTAATGCTAGACAATTTTCTTTTCCATAATTCATGAATAAAGTAACACATGTATCTTAACATTAATTTTCTAATACATGAACTAAGAAAATTCGTGTACTTAAGATGAGTTATTTTTTGTTTCAACCGTTAATGTCAATACTTTGGTTAAATAGTGGACCAGAGTTGCACTCTAATATTTTGAAGGTCACATAAGCTCAGTGGATGGGAGTAACATAGGGACTAAAATAAACTCATTATTTTTCAAAATGAAAGAAAACATAAAGCCTAAAGAGAACAGGAGAAAGAAGAAAAAAACATTATTTACGGTCATGGCCAATTTTGTCTAGCCAGTTGCAAAAACAATTATTATCAAACTTTGGATATCAACATAGGTTTGGCTATAGCCGGTATTAGTAGAATATCCTTCTTCTTCCCCTTCTCCCATCTCATATGTAATGGAGAAACTGAGAAAGAAAAGGAAAAAAAAATATGCATTTACCATTTCTTTTTAAAGGAAAAAGATATGCAACTTAGTCAAAGGACAGGGAGATTGTTAACTTATTCCAATATAATAAGGAGTTAAGGTGCAATAATTAAACCCGTGGTGGTAAAATAAATGTAACTGTGTCATTTTTTTTTCTTTCCAACAATTCTTTGTGTTTTTCTTTGTTCTGAAATTTTTTTGGTCAATTTTCATATAGTGAGAAATGTCATTTCCAAATTTTGTTCTTTGCATGCTAAAGTCAACCTTTATTTTGTTCTTCTTTTTCTTTTCTACAACTTCCTTTATTAGACAATTACGGAGTACTATTTTTCCAAACAGCATTTAAATTCTTTTACTATTTCTTCTCTTGTGTTCATTTCCGCCCACAATCTACAACAGTCACCTTCAACAAGTTTGGAGGAAAAAAAAAAGGTCTGCTTCAAAAAGAACTTGAAAATGGATAAAAGAAATACTACGGCATAAACATGACACGTCAGTGTGATACATGTAGAAAAATAACATTTGCATACTGGTGTTTATCAAAATCATACTAATTTATTATGGTTAAACTATAATTTAAAACGGGAATGTATATTGATTAATTATGATGTAGTAATAAAAATGTATGTGAAGATGTGTGTCATGTATTTATTTAGATGGTGTAAACACAAGGTCGTTATAAGTTTTTACCGTATGATACATGTATATACAAATTATACATCCAATTATTGGTGCTATATACACTCTTCTTCTTCATTTATCTGTATCCTGATATCATATATTAAACCAAAATAATTTACACTTAGTGTGTGACAAATTGATTAATTCCAAACTCAGTATATATATATATATATATATATATATATATATATATATATATATATATATATATATATATATATATATATATTGTAATTTTTGAACGATAATAGAATGCTAATAGTGGAAAGTCAGGATCTAAATTAAAATAGAAGAGCATACATACATAAATTCATTAACTTGGTGAACAACATATTACATTGTGCTATTGTGTTTTTTTCCTTCTATCTCTTCCAATGCTACGAGAGAAAGTCTTTTACAAAAACTCATAAAATTTTAAAAAGAAAAATTTCAACAATTTAAAAAAATGGGATGCATCCAAGTGTATATTTTAGACGACGTATAGAAAAACTAATGTACAAGCGATGCGTCAATTGTCAAAAGAGAACTTTAATTAGTAGGATCTTTGATTGTCTACAGACATTAATTCTACCATGCATATACTTCTCAACTTAAATGACAAAGTCACCCTACCCTTTACTTTAAAGTAGTGTTATGTACGACTCTTTCTGTATTATTATTGCCTCCCCACAACAAATTAATAATTCTTGTGTTCACATTTACTTCTCCACTATTTTAAAAATAGATTTTTACATGTAATTATAGTATCAAAAAAGACATTTTCTCTCTCTTCAAAATCTCTCTCGGCGCACGTTAACGTGGACCAGATAACGTGCGCTTGGAAGCCATGGGAGGGAGAGGCAGACCTAAGAAAAATCAGCAACGAAATACGGTGGTGGAACAACGATCATCGAAAACTAAGAAAGCAGTACTTGAGTTATGTGTATCACCAAAAGGAGCTCGAATTGAAGACCAAGCTGGAAATCTCACTCCAAGGAGCATGCAGAGTGAGATAAGCAAAGGGGAAACAGAACCATCGGGAAGTAGGGACAAATTGAAGATGATTGCAGTTACACCTGCAACTAATCAAGCTTCAGGAAGTGGATCTGGGAATGGGAAAGCTCAAGAGCAAGCTAGGAAGACCAGCAGCAATGGAACAGTACCATGCAATAGTGGTACTGTTGAGAACAACAAAAATGATGAACCAACGGAAGTCAAATCGAATCAATCATGGGCAAATGTGGTCGCAGGAAATAAACTTGTTATGAAGGGTATGAACCTGTAATTTGTGGCACCAATAGTTCAAAATGGAGAGAAAATAGCAAAACTAGAAGTTGAGGATGTTGAGCAGGAGAATGAAAAATGGAGATCTGCAGTTGTTCTGTACGTGATAGGGGATTCGCCTACCATTGGAGCTATGGAAAGGTTTCTTAGCTCAGTGGGCAAGTTCTCAAGGAAACCACAGATTTACTACCATAACGAGGGATATTTTGTGATTAGATTCAGCAATCTGGAGGAAAGGGATCAAATACTGTATTCTGGGCCTCATACAGTGAATAATAAGCCTATAATTATGAAGGCATGGACTGAAGATTTCAATATTCATGACGAGGTGTTGAAGACTATTCCATTATGGGTAAGGTTTCCTAATCTGCCTCTTAATTGCTAAAGCATGAAAGCTCTAAGCAAGATAGGAAGTACTTTGGGGAACCCAGTGTATGCAGATGAATGTACCACTGGGACAATGAGGATCTCTTATGCACGTATGTTAATTGAAATGGATATAACCATACCTCTGCCTAGAAGTGTAAAAGTACAGGATCCTAAGGGAAACTAATTCAGTAAGAGGTAGTCTATGATTGGGAACCAACATATTGTGCTAAATGTCTGAAAATAGGACATGATTATGTTGTGATAAGGAAGGAGCAACCACAAAGAATGGTCCAACAAAGGAAAATAGCTACAGGAAAACAGGTGTGGCTAAGAACAGATAGGAATGAAACAAATGAAAAGAAAGAACCAGATCAAAAGGCAACAATAGAAGCAGTCCAGTAGGGAGAATCTGTACTAGCAGAGAAAGAAATGCAAGAAAGGGAAGAAGGGTGGATTACAGTACTTGGAAAATCAGCAGCAAGAGCATCTAAGGCTAAACAAAATGAGGACCAGGGAGCTGCAGAAAAACAAGAGACTCAAAGCATGCACAGCAGAATCAATTGTGATGTACCAGGTACAAGCAAAGTGCAAACGAGCAGTATAGGGGAACATGAGATTTATTATAAACCTCTTTTCATACCAATATGAGTGTGATAACTTGGAATATTAGGGGTTTGAATAAAACATATAAGCAAAAGGAGGTGAGGGAGTTCATAAGAAATAATAATAAAGCTATAATAGCATTGGTTGAGCATAGAGTAAAGAAGCATAGAGAAAATGAGATAACAAAAAAATAGCACATGGTTGGCACTGGATATCAAATGCTAGTTCAAACAATAAAAGTAGAATATGGGTACTATGGGATCCTAGAATATATAAATTTGATCTGGAAGAGCTTGATGAGCAGTTGGTACATGGGCAGGTTAGTATTTTATCAAGGGCAATCACATTTGGCTTTTCAGCAATATATGGGCTGCATACTATAAAAGATAGGCTAAGTTTGTGGAGGAAGATGAGACAAATACACAGCACACAACAGGGCCCATGGCTAGCAATGGGAGACTATAATGTTATCCTACAGGCAGAGGATAGGGAGCATGGTACTGAGGTGCAAGATATAGAGACAAGAGATTTTAAGGAGTTTTTGATTGATACAATAATGCATGAACTTCAATATGTGGGAAGGAACTATACATGGACTAATAATCACACTTACAGTAAAATAGATAGGGGTTTGGTAAATGCAGATTGGATGATGATGATGCCTAATATGAAAGTGCAGGTACTAGAGCCACATGTGTCTGATCACTCACCTTTAAAACTAATGATAGCACAAGTGCAGGGGAGGAAGAAGAGACCATTCAGATTCTTTGATTGTATGGCTGACCACCACCAATTCCTACAGAAAGTGGACCAAGTCTGGGAAGAAAAGTAAGAGGGGTATGATGCAAACAGTATGGAACAAGCTGAAGAGGGTAAAGGAAGTTATCAAAGATATCAACACAAAACATTACAAAGGAGTAGATGAGAGAATAAAAAGAATCAGGGAGGATCTCCAGTCAACTCAGAAAGAAATGAGTTCTAAGTTACAGAGGCAAGAACTAATTGAGAAGGAAAAAGCACTAAAGGGTGACCTAGAAAAATGGATTCTGATTGAGGAATGCATATATAGACAGAGATCAAGAGTGCAATGGCTTAAGCTGCGAGATTCAAACTCAGCTTACTTCTTTGCTCAGATGAAGAACAGAAGTAATTAGAATGGGATTCAAGTTATCACTAATGACATGGGGGTCCAGCTAGTGTTGGAAGATGATATTGAGGCAGAAATCATGTGGTACTATAAGAAGTTATTGGGTTCAAGTGCTGAAAGTCTTCCAGCTATCAATCCAAATGATATGAAAAGGGGACCAGTTTTGAGCAGGGAACATCAGCTACTCCTTGTCAAGCAAGTGTCCAAGGAAGAGATATGGGAAGCAATGAAGGATATAAATGATCTTAAAGCTCCTGGTTATGATGGACTAAATGTTGTTTTCTTCAAGAAATCCTGGCCAATCATTGGTCAGGATGTGATAAAGGCTGTACAGGAGTTCTTTGAGTCAAACCAAATGTTTAGACCTATCAATTGCACTGTCATTACCTTAATACCTAAAGTTAGGAATCCTGCAAGTGTCAAAGATTATAGGCCCATCTCATATTGTACAGTCCTGTACAAAGTGATATCAAAGATTCTTACCAAGAGACTACAGTGTGTAATGGACTTCCTGATTGATAGTTCACAAGCAGCATTTGTTCCTGGCAGAGTTATAACAGACAATATTATTTTGAGCCATGAACTGGTGAAAGGATATGGGAGGAAAGGGATATCACCAAGATGTATGATGAAGCTGGACATGCAAAAAGCCTATGACTCAATAGAATGGGACTTTATGGAGCAGATATTATATGCACTAGCCTTCCCAGAACAGTTTGTAAGACGGATCATGACATGCATGAGAACTGTGACATATACAATCATGATAAATGGTGCACTAACTAAGCCATTTGATGCTAGGAAGGGACTGAGACAAGGAGACTCACTTTCACCCTTTCTATTTATGCTTGCAATGGAGTATTTGAAAAGGAAACTAAAGAAACTGGCAGAGATCCCAAACTTTAATTTCCACCCCAAGTGTGCTAAGATGCAAATCTTACAACTTGGTTTTGCTGATGATCTCTTATTGTTTTGCAGGGGAAACATTGGATCAGTCAAATTATTATTCCAATGCTTTATGTACTTCTCAAAGGTATCTGGACTGATGATTAATAAGAACAAAAGTTCAATGTTCTTTGGAGGAGTTACACAAGATGAGCAGGAGGAGATCCTAGAATTTCTGGGAATTCGGAGAGGTACTTTACCAGTCAGATATCTTGGTGCACCCCTGAGTTCCAAAAGAATCTCCATAACACGATGCCAGCCACTTATTGACAAAATAATGGGAAGAATCACTTCATGGACTGCCAAGTTCTTATCCTATGCAGGAAGGATCCAACTCATTAAAAGTGTCATGTTCTCCATTCAAACATACTGGGCCCAAATTTTTGTTCAACCAAAGAAGATCATAAAAATAATTGAGGCAATGTGCAGAAGTTTCCTATGGACGGGGCAAGGTACAGTGTCAAAGAAAGCACTATTAGCATGGGAGAAAATATGTATGCCAAAGTGAGCGGGTGGATTTAATATTATGAATATAGCAATCTGGAATAAAGCTGCTATATGTAAGCAATTCTGGAATTTATGTAAGGAGAAAAAGAAGCTGTGGATACAATGGGTACATGGATACTACATCAGAGGAAGAAACATCTGGACAATACACTTAAAGCAAACTTCATGGATGGTAGGTATCATGAAGGCACAGAAGACTATGATGGATGCTGGTTTCAGCTATGATGATATCATAAACATGAACAGATGCACTATCAAACAAATCTACCACAGGCTGCGAGGTACGTTTGAGAAAGTAAGTTGGAGGAAAGTAGTTTGCCACAATGAAGGGTGTCCCAGATGGAATTTTGTGCTAACTATGACTGCTCATGGAAGACATTACACAAAGGATAGACTGCAAAAATAGGGAATACAAGTTGATCAAGAGTGCATATTATGCAACAGTGAAAAGGAAACCATACAACATCTATTTTTGAATGCCCATATGCAGAAACACTATGGAGCAAACTCTTAACATGGTAAGGCATTGGCAGACCAGTACAAGGGTGGGATGAGGAGCTAAAATGGGCAGAGAAATGGGCCAAAAGGAAGACTGCAACAGCTGAACTACACAAAATGGTGCTGGCAGCTGCAATTTACTATGTGTGGCAGGAAAGAAATGGTCGAATTTTTAAAAACAAGACAAGAGGATGGGAGACAGTTTGCAAACTAATAACACAAGAGATACATTGTTGTAGTAACAAGAGAGTAGAGAAAATTTTGCAAAAATTAGATTGGTATCCAATGTAATAGATGTATATGATCGATAACTGGAGGGGGGGGAGTTAGTAGGATAAGTAGATATGTAAGGGTTTGATTTACTCTGTAAATATTTTCCTTGGTAAATGAAAGAATTAATTACCAAAAAAAAAAAGATTTTTACTTTTATTTATTCATTTTGACATATCAATAATTTACTTCTTCATGTTTTGCCTTCAGTATTAATTATTTATTTTAAATTATTTTTAAATCCATTAAGACAATATACACTAAGTAATATGGGTATCATATATAGTAAATTATATATTTTATTTATTATTTTTTAAGAGGTATACAAAGTTAATAGTAATCATGTAAAAGTGAACGGAGAGAATATATAACTTCAATATGACGCAGAATTTGACTTAGCTTTGAAAATTGCATCTTTGAACAAGTCCTCCATTGTTCATTTGACCTTTCTTCTCACCCCCTTCTTTTTTCCCATATATATATATTATTATATATATTTACGCACTCCAATTTGTTGTCATATCTATATTCTACACTACCATATATCAAACTACTCTTTCACCCCTTCAAAAATAGTACTAAAAGAAGAAGAAAGAAAATCTTTGAGCACTTGATATATTAAAGTTTCTTCTTCGTCGTCTATCAAGTAGTTTGGGCAGATGGCTAAAGAACGGTCGATGGAGGCAACTCCCACTTGGGCAGTTGCCGTAGTTTGCTTCATCTTGCTCGCTCTTTCCATTTTCATTGAACAAATTATTCATCATCTTGGAGAGGTATATATATTACATTATAACTTTTTTGGGAGTTTAATGCTACCTAGCTAGTTTTGCAAAATCAGACTGCTAATTAATTAATTCGTTGTTCAGATTATAGAATGAATTAATATTACTGCCCAAAATTAAAGGGGGTGAAAATTTTCTAGATTGATCTGTCAGTTTGTTGATGGAGACTTGATTTATTTGGTTTGCAGTGGTTGTTGAAAAAACATAAAAAACCTCTTTATGAAGCACTTGAAAAGATCAAAGCAGGTAATTAAAAGTAGAGTTTTTTAATTTTATTTCATATATATATAGTTCAATGTATATGTGTACTGACTGACATTTTAACGTAATTACAGAACTGATGTTGTTGGGATTCATATCACTGCTGTTGACAGTGGTGCAAACCCCAGTTTCTAACTTATGTGTGCCCAAGAGTGTTGGTTATTCTTGGCATCCATGTAAGGCTGATGAAGATGCCAAGTCTAAATATGATGACCCTTGTCTACCAAAGGTACAATTATATTATATTGTGTTTATTGATTTTAAGTATTATTTTTTTTCTTAAAGAAAATTTTATTTATGCAGGGAAAAGTCCAATTTGCATCTTCATATGCAATACACCAGCTCCATATCTTCATCTTTGTCTTGGCAGTTGCTCATGTATTATACTCTATAGCAACTTTTGCTTTGGGCAGGCTAAAGGTATTAATTTGTTTTTCACGTGAACATGTTCTACTTCGGTTCGGTCAATTATATTAATCCTATTAATTCTATTTGAAACCACGTACAGATGAGAAAATGGAGGGCTTGGGAGGATGAAACAAAAACAATTGAGTACCAATTCTACAACGGTTGGTATACTTTAATTTAAATTAATGAAACTCAACACTTCACCCCAGTAAATATTTACCCACACCGGGTGTTTACACCAAACTATATTAACTCATTATGATTAATTAATTTAATTAGATGAGAATGCATGTAATTTACCATGGTTAAATGATTGAAGTTCATATGCAAGACACATGTCATATATCTATTGGTTTGGTGTAAACACCCGGTACGGAGTTAAATTGTGTATATTTCTATCTTTCGGTTTTTTATACGCTAATAATATAAGGAAAAAACTTTTACTATCAACTCACTTAACTCTATTCATAACAATAAATTAATTATATGAAAATGAAGACAAGTAATTTATTAAATTAATTTATTGTATAAGCATCCATGTGCATGGTAAATTTATTAAATTAGTTTATTGTATGAGCATCCATGTGCATGGTTGGTGAATATAAGGCCCGTTTGGCCATAATTTTTTTTTTTTTTTACTTTTTTCTGAATTTTATTTATTTTTTCCAAAATCATTGTTTGGCCATAACATTTTCAATTTTCACTTGAATATGAATTTTGAAATTTTTTAAATTTTTGAAAAACTCCAAAAGCTATTTTTTTTAAAAAAATAAAAATTTACTTCAGATCACTCACAAAATTCAAAAACGGCCCAAAATGATATTCATATCCAAACACAACTCTAATTTCAAATATCAATTTCACTTTAAAAGAAAAAAAAAATTCAGTATTTCACTATTCTTATGTCCAAGCGCCCACTGAGTTAAGTCCTACTTTAAAACAGGTTTAGAAACTTTTTTTAACTTTTGCTACAAGAAAACAAGGCTGAAAATTGATGGGGCATTTAACTACTTGTTGATGTGAAATCCAAGTGCTATTGGATATGGATAGATAATATGTGTAGGAAATCATTTGCAAGTTGTATTGCGCGTTGCAACTTCGCCCTCTTTCACACCTAATTTCTTACAAACTTGACCGACATTTATAAAGTTCATTTATTTATATTCCTTATATTTTCTGCACGTCCCTCTTGAAACTAATGATTCCCTTTTAAATTGTTATATATATAAAATGACCAGATAAAGACGTTTTTTTAGTTTCTTGTGAACAAGTGCAGATCCAATGACATACGAGCAACTCATATATATATATATATATATATATATATATATATATATATATATATATATATATATATATATATATATATATATATAAAAGGTGATGCTAAGGATCACTGTGCTAGCTGTAAGCCTACCTGTAACATAAAAAATATATTTTGACAGTGTGATTATAGTAGTCATAATGTGTAAGCCACTCAATTGGTACCACATTAATTTAAAACGATGTAATTATTATTAGTATTATTTGATTCTTGCAAATCCTGAGGAATTCAGATTTTTATTATTTTTACAGATCCAGAGAGGTTCAGATTTGCAAGAGAGACGTCATTTGGACGTAGGCATTTGCATTACTGGAGCAAGTCGCCAGTGCTACTCTGGATAGTCAGTCCTCCCCTCTCTCTCTCTCTCCAGTTTTTCTTAGCCCGTTTTGACATAAGAATTTTTTTACTTTTTTTCGAAAAAATTTCATTTTTTTTTTCGAAATTAGTGTTTGGCAATAAAAATTTTAATTTTCACTTGAAGATGAATTTTTAAAATTTTTATAATTTTTAAAAATTTGAAAAACTCTAAAAGGTTGTTTTTCAAAATTTTCACTCAGATCACTCACAAAAGTTCAAAAACA
Source organism: Nicotiana attenuata (assembly GCF_001879085.1). Taxonomy (NCBI): domain Eukaryota; kingdom Viridiplantae; phylum Streptophyta; class Magnoliopsida; order Solanales; family Solanaceae; genus Nicotiana; species Nicotiana attenuata. The sequence goes on from NW_017670330.1 coordinate 744,265, forward strand.
ACCCAAAATTATATTCATACTCAAACACAACTCTAATTTTTAAATATCATTTTTACTTGATTTTTTTTGGAATTTTACAAATCTTATGCCCAAACGCCCACTTAAAGTGAAAATTGAAGATCATTTCAACGGATACATAAATAGTTTAAAGATTCATTACAATATTAATGTAGTTTAATATGTGAGTATTAATTTTACCAAGTTATCAATCAGTAATTACTTATTATAGAGATTTATCACTAATTACCTAATAAGTGATATATATAATTTTTACACTGCTCATGAACTGTTTGTGTGACTTACCATTATGTTTTGGATTATATTTACAGGTTTGTTTCTTCAGGCAATTCTTCTCATCAGTAGCAAAAGTTGACTATCTAACCCTTAGACATGGGTTCATGATAGTAAGTCACTTTAATTTGCAATACAAAAATTATGCAATATCCCAAATAATATATACTATCATATATTGCATGCCAATATTAATTCCTAAATTAACTTTGGTCCATACCAGGCACATTTAACTCCACAAAATCAAGAAAATTTTGATTTCCAAATATACATCAATAGAGCAGTTGAAAAAGACTTCAAATTTGTTGTGGAAATAAGGTGTACATCTTCTCTCTCTTTCTCTTTGTTTCTCTTTTCTCTTACATTTTTTCAGAATCTTTTTATTAAATATTGCCTTGCCATTGCTTTAAAACTTATACTAAATTTACCGTCGTTTATTGTGCAGTCCAGCATTATGGCTCTTCACAGTACTATATTTTCTAACCACTACCAATGGTAAGACTATCTAACTGACGATGTCACATACAGTATCTAATTTCACCAAATGGTCATTAAACTATTTTTATAATACTAAAATTATTATAAAAAAAAAAAGATTGTAACAATAAAATTACTAAAATAATTATTCGTAACACTAAAGTCTTAAAATAAGTTTTTGTAATAGTAAAGTCACTAAACTATAATTTTTTGTTCCTTTTAATTTTAATGTTTCATTAATTATTTATGTTTAAAATAGTTTATGCAAATGTAAGGGGTCGTTTGGTAGGAGGGTATTAGAAAAAATATGCAAGCATTAGTTCTGTGCATTATTAATACCTTGTTTGATACATTTTTTCGACCTGTGTATTACTAATGCTTGTATAATTAGTTATACATCATACTTGGTATTAACCTATGTATTAGTAATGCATAGAAAACCATGACATTAGTAATACCAAGGATGTTAAAGTATGCATTAGTATGGTTAAAGATAAAATTATCCTTAAAGTCCCTTAATGCTAGAGAATATGGAGGGCATTTTTATAAACAACTATTTTTCTTAAAAATTATGCAATGCATATAATTTTTAATACACCACACCAAACAGTAGATAAGAAATAATATCTGCATAACTAATGCTTGCGTTACTAATCCCTACATTATTAATACACATTATTTCACATTATTCTTGTACACTCTACCAAACGATCCCTAAAAAAATTTCTCAGGTGGCATAAACAAAGTGACTAAATGATGACGTTGCAATGCCATGTCATTCTCCAGAGGCGGAAATTTGATTCTCCGGTGATGTATATTGTCCAGGCAACTAAAACATACTCTAGTAGTTCAGTGATTTTACTTTTATAAAACTAGTTTGGTGATAAAAATTAATTTTGTAACTTTAGTATTATACAAAATGTAAAGTTAGTGACCATGAGTGAAATTAACCCATGAAATACTTAGTAACTGAAAGAATGCATTAGAATTATTTAAAGAAACCATATCCAATTGAAACTGAATGGAATTTCTTCCTCTTTGTGGACAGGATTGTACTCGTACCTTTGGGTGCCATTTATCCCGTTAGTAGTAAGTAATTCGTTCATTTAGTTATTATTCATTTCTTATGGACGAAAGTATATATAATTATTACTAAGAATATATTTTCTAACATATAATTGGGCAGATAATATTGCTAGTTGGCACAAAACTTGAAATGATAATAGCAGAAATGGGAGTAAGGATTTTAAAGAGGGGAGACATAGTGAGAGGTGTACCAGTGGTGGAGACAGGTGACCATCTTTTCTGGTTCAACCGACCTGCCTTTGTCCTTTTCTTGATTAACTTTGTGCTCTTTCAGGTATCTTTTCTCCCTATTTTTTTACTTTAAAATAAAATAATACTCTTTCCTTGTTCTAATTTATATGATGCAGCAGTTCAGGTTTTCAGAGTCAAACGAATTTTTTTTAATCGAGTTCTCTGCATGTGCCTTTTAAATATTTCGAATTGTTAATCATTATGACTTAAAGTACTTCTTATTTAGTTTTCAAATATATAAATTTTATTTAAAAGATTTTATGATCGAATTTGCATTCAAAATTGAGAAATTTAATTCTCAAAATTCAAACTGCATCACATAAATTGTGATAGATGGAGTAATTGTAAAAACTCTCGAACTTGGAATTCCATAATGATTTTTTCCTTCATATTTGTGGTTTTTCAGAATGCATTTCAAGTTGCTTTCTTCGTTTGGAGTTGGGTAAGGAGTTGGAATACAAATTTTCTTTTTTGGTGTTATTTTTTTCTAATGTAATTTGAATTCCTAATCCTGAATATTTTTCTTTTCTTTGTCAACTTTTCAGTGGAAATTTGGTTACCCATCTTGCTTCCACCAGAATGCTGCAGATATAGCCATAAGGCTGACCATGGGGTGAGTTTCACTGCCAGAAAACACACTATCTATGTAATGTCATATTCATATATGTTTAAAAAAATTCAAAATTGAAAAGATGATTTTGACCTTGGCTGATATAGGTTAATCAATGACCATTTTCTTTTCTGCCACATGATTTTCCTAAAATATTATATTAAAAAACGATGGTCAATCAATACTCGAACGATTAAAGATGCATATTTTACTTCCTTTTATATTGATAGTTTTTGTTTCTTGTTTCAGGGTGATCATACAGGTCCATTGCAGCTATGTGACTCTCCCTCTTTATGCCTTGGTAACACAGGTAAACTTGTCTTCATTTTCACAATAATATAAAGATAAATTACGCAAACAAAGTTTAGCATTAGTGCTGAGAGATTTGATGAAATTTGCAGATGGGAACATCAATGAAACCTATAATCTTTGGTGATAATGTGGCAACAGCTCTTAGAAGCTGGCACAACACGGCGAAAAAGCGGGTGAAACATGGCCGGCTATCGGAAAACACCACCCCTGTCTCCAGCAGACCGGCCACACCGTTGCATGGTACCTCCCCGGTTTACTTATTACGCAGTTACCCACAATATAGTAATGAGGAGAGTCGGACATCCAATGCAGAAAATGAAAGCTGGGCTAATGAAATATCAACCTCTCCTCGTAGACACATTGAGAATATTAAAGATGATGATCATCAGGAGGGAGAAATCCATGCCTCCAGCTCGATGCAACGTCCTCATCCTGATCAGCATCAAGTTGAGATTACATTGTCAGAATTCACATTTGGCAACAAAACGAGTTGAGATTACATTGTCTGAATTCACATTTGCCAACAAAATGAGTTGAGATTACATGGTTCATACATATCTGCTTGTTGCGCCAATTATTGTATGTCAGAAGACATCTACTGAAAGCATATATGAAAGAAAGGAATTCAAGCATCTATAACTTCACAAAGAAATTTAAGGGCCAGGGATCCTAATATGCATGAAAACTATGATCTAACTATTAAACCAAATATAAAGCTATCCATAAACAAACCAAGTAGATCATCGATTTAAGTTTGAAGGCAACGAAATTAACCAGCATAAACGTCGTACTTGAAATGATATTTTAGGTAATTCCACCTGTTATATCAAAAGAGTTCCCCATTTATCAACTGCATAATATAATGTTGTACGAATTAAGATAGGACGTCTGATAGAAAAGCATAATATTTTAGTTAAAACCTTGATGTAGAATTAGCTACAGTCACTGATCAACAACAAACTCAAATTAACTCGAAAGTAAAACGGATATCGTCGGCTCAGGAAATTTGGCTCTTTCCTCAGCTGTATCTGAAATTTCATGGTTGTTGAAAGTAACCAAACTCTAGTTAGCAACTTTATATTTCACACAAATATACGTTTCACATCTAAAAGGAGTAATGCATAATGGAGGTGCTTTTTCTGCATGTGAAATCGAAACAACTCTATCTGCAAAACATCAAGGAGCTATCTTTCATGGTGACTGTCCAGAAACTAACAAATATATGTCCGTAAAATGTAAAAAGGGCGGTGAAAATTGCACTGGACAAAAAATGTACATGCACCACAAGGATAATAAAACAACAGGTGACAAAATTGCCGTCAAGAATCCAAAAGAGTACACTGCGAAAAATGTGCACAATCTTCTAGCTTCTAGCGGACAAACATACTTTCTGCAAAGGAAGTGAATTACAAATATATTGATTGATGACCAGCTTCTACACATTATCAGTGGGATCTCTTTCTGATTCTTCAGCCTTCTTTCCAGCAGCCAAACGTTCAGATGCCAATCTTTCTTCAAGTGCTCTGGCACCTCTTTCCCTGCATTTTACGAGTGAACCACGTAAAATAACTATGAGGTGACCAATTAATTAAATGAACCTTCGTACAATAAGAACATGAAAATCTATCCTTCTAACTGTAATATACAACATCAGCTTGCAAGATGTAAAGCAGAAGAATAACTAAGAGATACAAAGCTATGCTTCAGTAACCCATCCTGTGTCCTTGGAATGGCATAACTATTCCTAATTTCTCACAAATAACATGCGCGAGAAAATTTCTTTTGTAGGAGCTCCAGTTAAATAGAAAGTGATGTTCACTTATCCATGCATCCAAAACAACTCATTCATTTATTATGAAAGACTTAACTTATTTCAGACTGGAGCACGTCCAGGATAAACTCTCATTTGATAATGTTTAAGATACAAATGTGTGTAAAATTTAGAACTAACAATTATAAAATAAATGTCAGAAACTCTTGAATAAAATATGAGGTGTAGTTTTCTCATCTAGAGCAAACTGCAAATAGGATAGCACTTTTCTATGACCATGTGTCCTGCATCTAGCACCCAACTTAGTCTATCTTCTTTAGTACTTGGGACAAAAATCAATACATAGATATCCAATGAAAAGGAACTGAATTTTCTAGAATACGTGCATATACTTATCTAATCAGTTCTGGGGAATTTTGATAAAGCACTGGCAAGATATATTACAAAAATTATCGCTATACCTCCTCCTTGATGCTTCAATGGGATCAGAACCAGGCAATGTGGAACCACCTACAGTATAGCCGCTTTCCTCATTAGAAATATCAGATCTTCTACCACAAAGCATCCGCTCAAATATTGTTGCAATCGGATCAATGACTGGTCTGCATTACATCCAATGAGATGTCATTGTGGGATTACTGAGAACACAGACTAATTAAGAGAAGTAGTCCATAGCAAGAGGGAAAATTGGAAAATACCTCAAAAATTCAGGGAAGAAAGAAGAGAAGGAAAATTCATCACTTGGATCACCCTTCAGCTTTGTCTCTGGTTTCTTCTGCCAGTATCTTAGGTAAATCCAGCCTAAATATGTCCCAAATACTATTGTTGGAAGGTATGATACCGAATCTGCCGTGAAAAAGCTTATAACAATTGAGAGCAACAATGCAAGGGAAGGCAACCACTGCAAAGAGTTCGAACAGCAATCCCAAGTGATGTTAGACCACATTTTAAGTTATGAGATAATAGTGTCTGGAGATGCCTGTTAAAATCAAATTGGTAATGCCAGTGCTTGTACCTTTGCTTTCAGTTTCAAAATAGACAACTCTTGATCGGGCATGATTTGTTTGACACCAACTAAGAAACCAGAAAGAACTCCTTGGAAGCCGGAAATAGGCATATAACTGACAAATAAGATAGGCAGAGGCATAAATTCAGAAGTTATGCAGTACTTCCTATAAACTTTAAAAGAGTTCAGACTAAAGCATACACAACTGTGCTTGTGCAGAGACAAGACAAGGAATCCATATATATGAAGACAACCGGAAACAAAATAAGCAGGTCTAATTCATAGGGAAACTCCTCTGAGTCACTAACTCCTACACCCTAAACTAATAACACAATAACCAGGGAGGCGGAGAGTAATCAGGCAAGCAAAGTAAATCACTGATAGTATCAAGTCCATGCAACTTACAGGTAGATTTCTAGTCTTGTTATGTAGTACAATGATATAGCTGTGATGAAGACAAAGACCGACGTCAAAAAGTTGACAACAAAGATGAACTTCAAGAATTCCCTGGAACCCCAGATGGGCTCAAGCAGCTTTCCCAGGAAAAGAAGTCCGATAGTGCTGATGATCGCCTGGACATAGAAGGTGATGTCAAGGAGAATGATACAAAGAATAATGTTGAAGACAATTAACTGAATAAAAGTGTGCTCTCCTTAACAACTTAAATTTTTAGATGAAATAGTGACACACGTCAACATGGTATGGTCCTAGTTCAAGCCTCACCACCACCTACTATCAAAAAGAATTTTCACGTGCTTGGCCATGAAAAAGAATCAGGCCCGAACGTGAATGGCATGTTGAAGACATAAGTAAACAAAAGTATGCTCTCTCTAACAGCTTAAGCTTTTGGACGATATAGTTACGAACTTCAATAAATACAAAAAATATAACTTGTTAAAAACGTGAGTCCTCGGGCTTCTCTTTATGGCAGCGGAAACGCAAATTAGAACCAAGACATAATTAGTTAATGTCAAAGAAGCATACCCCATACACTGTTTGTTCAGTGTAACCAGCTGTTATAAGATTCCATGCAAATGGAATAGTCCTGCAATAAACAGAAAAGATCAAACCTAAGAAACAGTTCCGCAGAAGGGATACAACTGTTTTCCCAGATTATAACAGTATACATAATGCCCTAGTAGTATAGGATGTCTTAGGTCACAAGTTTTGAGAAATCTCCCAGCCCTACTGATACAGGATTACAGAGCAGAAATGACCATCTCTCCGGAAAACTCGTTGAAGATCCCTTTCCAGTAAGTAGGTGGTCAAGGCTGGATCTACTGAGTATAGTCTCACTATGAGAAAGGGGATAATTTTTTCTGGCTGCATGTAAAAGTTACTTTGCACCACCAGATCTCCTGTTCAAAATATTAAATAACGCATAACTTCAACCTTGACATGCATACAGCTTGACTGCTTTATATTATATTTGACAACAAAAACAACTATGCCTCGGTACCAAACATGTTGGGTTGGCTATATGAATCCGCACTAAGAATGTTACTCCATTTATATGTATTTACATACGAAAAAGAAACTGTTTTTTTATAAAGACATAAGAGAAAGAAATTGTGGTTACTAACATGCAATTGGCATGAAACGTTGCTGTAAGACCCATGTATTAAGAAGCTTACGAGGCAATAGCAAAAATCTTTATACTACAACAATAACAACCATGCTTAATTACCAGCAAGTTGCTTTGGCTATATGAATCCTCAAAATGAATATTCTATTTGCTATTCTAAATCATGACAATAGCTACTTATTACTTTTAATTCCGTCCCCTCCCCCACCTTATTGAGTGGAGCATATTACAAGTTTGATAAGATATTAATAAAGGAGGGGCGGTTAAAAAAGGAAAAAGGAAAAAAGAAAAGATAAAATAAATGGAAGGTGTTTGAAGATTCAAAGGCAAGTTTTTTCAAAACTATATCCCAGGCAAAATTCCCAAGGAAAATGGAAATTGCCATTAATAGTCATAAGATGGGCATTGAGCCTTCTGCATGGATGGAGCACGGGACTGATGATTGAAATCGTACATGGTGTCGCCCAAAAAAGGTTACTTTTGTTGCTTCTTTTGCTCTTCTACATAGTTGTCTAAGAATTAAAGTGTCTCCAAATTACGAAAGAGATCCCAAATCTTTCTGATTTGACTTGTTTCAAATGTGCCATGTCAGTTTCCAAAACAAGCTTGTGCTTCTTTCTCAAGGCAAGTAAATAGTAGGGGACGTCTATTGTTCTTTGGATATCCAGAGTTCTAGACTGCAAGTCGAGTCAGTTGTAATCTAGGCTTTCATACTTCATGATATTTGTTGATGACTATTCTCATTGCACCATGTTACGTCCAATAAAAAGAAGATTTGAGTTATTTTTATCCTCCAAATTTCTTATGCTAACATCTTTTGATAAGTAATGACGATTTTTATTAATGATACAACACTAAGGGGTCGTTTAGTTTAGAGACAAGTTATGCAGGGATTAATAAGGTAGGGATTAGTAATGCAGGGATTGTAATGTAAGGATTAGTTACGTAGGGGTTGTAATGAAGGGATTAGTATGTAACCTAAGGAATAATAATGCATGAATTGTAATGTAAGAATTAATATTTTGTTTGCTTTTAAAAAAATTGTTTAAACATGAGGGTTATTTTGGTCATTTTATTGTTTTAATCCATGTATTACTTTTTGATACGAAAATAACAAATAAATCATAGATTAAAGCAATAAAATGACAAAATAACCCTCAAGTTTTTTGATAAAGTATAAATTTCATTAAAAGAAGGGGGAAATCGTGTCATATTCAAGAAGTATACCAAAAAGATAGAAAACTTTACAACATGGTTTTCTACAAAATAACCTTATGTATTAAACATTTTTTTAAAAGTAAACAAACTCAATCCTTACATTATAATTCATCCGTTGTAATCCATGTATTACTAATGCATAAGTTATGTGGAACTCTATGTATCGTTTTAATCCATGTATTACTAATCCTCGTATTCTTATTTCACCTTCTATCACACCTAAAACAATACAGAGATTACGGCATAACTTATAAAAGTATTATTTATGAGGCAACAAAAATGACAACCAAACAATGTATTGCGTAATAATGAGTTTTATGCCTGAATAAAAAGATAACCAAACATTGTATAGGTAATGGGAGATTTCACACCGGTATTAAAACATCTCAATGATGCAACCAAACAGGCACTAAGTGCATAAAAACATAGTTACACCTTGTATAAATCATTAATAATGTCTAACATGGCATCGATCAACAACAACATACCCGGTGAAATCCCACAAGTAAGGTTTGGGGTGGGTAGCGTGTATGCAGACCTTACCCCTACCTTGAAAAGATAGAAAGGTTGTTTCTGATAGACCATCGGCTCAAGAAAAGCATAGTCACAATAGTTATGAAAAGAAGAGACGATGTGAAGAAGCTATGTAAGAGAAGCAGTAGCAATAGCAAAGAAAAAAACTAAGAAAAAACAAAGCAAAAGAAACAATAAGTAATAATAGAAATCTAGGAACAAAAATAACGAGAATAACACTAGTTCTACAAGTAGGGAAAAGAATACAGGTATAAAAAGAAACACACTTAGACTATCTACTAACCTAATACCCTAATCCTTGACCTCCATACCCTCCTATCAAGGGCCATGTCCTTGGTAAGTTAGATATGCCATGTCCTACCTGACCTACCTCTACCTCTCCTTGGACCCACTATAGCCAACCTCTCATACCTCCTCACTGGGGCATCTGTGCATATCCTCTTCACATGTCATCTCACCCTCGCTTCCCGCATCTTGTCCACCACACAGGTCGCTCCCGCCTTGTCTCGAATATCCTCATTCCTAATCATATCCTTAACATGACATCGATATCATGTAAAAAAAAAACTGATTGCACCAAAAAGCTAGCCAAAAAACTAGATCTATGTTTAAGGCTAAGCATGTTGCTATTTTTTCCTTCAAAAATTCTAACTTCCCAAATTGTCTCCCAAATAGCGTGGGGAATTGTGTTCCAGATCTTGAAGCCTTTTTGTTGAGACATTTTACTATTACAGCAGTTCAGAAAATCCATTATGGAATTTGGCATGGTCTAGGATATGCCCGAGATGGGGAAAAAATCATGCCCCATAATTTGAGTATAACCTTACAGCAAAGAAAACTGTGATCAACATCTTCTGGTTGCTCCTCACAAAGAGAACAACTACTACAAAGTCAAAATCCTCTTTTCTGGTCAGTCACAAGCAAAGCAAGAAAAACAAGACACCTTTAAGGGAGCTTTCTCATTAAATCCACTTAATGAAATAGTCATATTCACAAAAATCTTCCTCCAACTATTCCTACTTTGAAAACTCTCGTCTTTCGCTTGGCTCTAAGACAGTCCCAATAAAATCATCCATTGGTTAACCTAATCAAAATTGTTTTCTCACGTTCTCATGATAGAAGGGGAACCTTGGCGTAACTGGTAAAGTTGTTGCCATGTGATCAGGAGGTCACGGGTTCAAGCCGCAGAAACAGCCTCTTGCATAGATGTAGGGTAAGGCTGCGTACAATAGACCCTTGTGGTTCGACCCTTCTCCGGACCCCACGCATAGCAGGAGCTTAGTGCATCGGGCTGCCCTTTTACATTCACATGATATAAGGATTATAAGGTGCTTCGAGTGACTCATTACATTTTTCAGAATCATCTTCTTAATGAATGATGCTACTCTTTCCATTGTGCACCCAAGATACTCAATCTACTAGCAATTTGCATTCTACTTAAAATTTTCTTGAGTTATCACAACATGTGGTCCGGTCCTTCCCCAGACCCTGCGAATAGGGGGAGCTTAGTGCACCGGACTTCCCTTTATACCATACTCTTGTTACAAATTGATCCCAAACACCAAAGGTTGTAGGAGAAGTAATGGGCTTATCCTAGTTAACGCCAAGTTTTGGTTGAGTAATGACTACTTTACATGATAATGGTACCTGGAAGATAGTTCATTTACTTTACCACATCATAAAGCTACGATTAGATGCCATTTGAAGTTTATAGTCAAGGTAAAACCAGATGGGAAGGTTGATCGCCTTAAAGCATATGGGTTTTTATTATATATCCCTCATTCACTCTAAGATAGACATGTTTCATTGATCTCTTAATCAACTGAATATAAAAGATGGCGTCTTGCATGAATAACTTGTTGAATAAGGCTATACAGAGCAACAATCACGTTTGTTGGTAAGAGGAATGTGAATTACTATGACGAGTAAGCCAATCCCTTTATGGTCCTAGAGATTTTAAAGCTATACTTTGGTTGTAAGCATATGTTATTGATAGTTCATGTTGATAACATTGTTTAAGTAATGCAGGAAATCATGCACAAGGGAGCTGCCTCGTAATTGAAAAAGTCAAATTTTCCATTTCTTAAAGAGGTATTCGGTAAATCACTAAAAAATTCATAGCTCGCCAAGCAAGTCTTTATGATATGAGTGTCAGTACAAAAAAAAAAAGTCTTTTGAAAAATCAACATATGATCTATGAAGTTGAGATTCAATTCCAGCATTTACAGACATAGAAACTTGATTAGCGTCATAACTCAAAATCCAAAATCCCGCGATGCGACCAAAAAGCAAAGCTAAAATAAATAATTCAGTAATTAAAGAGGAGATAGAAAGAATACTTGGCAGGGATGAGAGCAAGATAGGAAAGAGCAGAAGGAAGAATCTGAACAACAATGTGACCGCCCACAAGCACAACCGCAAGACCCTTGCAAAGCCTCGTGAACCCCGTATACATATTGCTACTCATACTGCCCCTATTTCAAAAACACAAAAATTATCAAATTACCAAATCAAAATTCAGATCTGGGTTAACGACACAAAGAAATTGGGATCATAAGCATATGCAACGCAAACTTACGAGTGATTACGGAGAGCAGAGAGGTGCAGTGGTGATGCGTGTTTCAGAGGAGTGAGAGATGGATTGCCTCTGTTGGGAGATCGAGGTAGAAGACGGGGTTAAGATTGCTGTTAGAGTGTTTTTTTTCCTTTTTCCACTGTATAATTTTGAGAGGTAGATGGGGGATTAACGTGAAGGGCTCGCAAGGGAAAACGGTTTCCTTGGACAGTAATAGTCATTTTAATAGCAATGGTTATAAAATAAAAACTGCAAAGCAAATTAATCAAAGACAAGTATAGACAGATATTGATGTATTATTCAACTTCAAACTCAGGTACATAATGAACTATTTATAGAAGAAAGGAAGCTGCTATGTAAGTTGTTTGCAAGCTGTTACTGTACCAGATATAGATAATTTACTACTGGGAGTAATATTTATCCATAACGGAGCACCGAAATGATAAGCTTCTCCAGGAGGTTTATTTCCAATAGAGTACTAAATAGATAAACATATTTACGGCGGAGTCCCATATGGATAAGCTTCTTCAGGAAGCTTATTTACAACGGAGTACTAAATGAACATCCATCATATATATATTTATAACACTCCCCCTTGGATGTTCATTAAAAGATAATATTGTTTGACCAAAAAGTATTAAGCCTTTTGATTAAACCAATTAATGATGAGAAGAGGGGTGAATCCTAGTTAAGAATAATAAAATCTAGACCAAATGTTAGATGAAGTAGATGTTGCTCCCAAACGCACACGCAAGTATATGTGGTCGACAAGTAATATAGGATTGTAAGTCCAGATATCGTACCCACAGGGACTTGTGATTAACTATCAACTAAATTAAACCAAACAATTAATCTATTCAAGTAAATCCTAAAGTATGAATATTTAACTAAAGATAATCTAGAGTAGTAAACTAAGAGATTAAAGAAAATAAGTTGGCGAATTATAGAGACGAATTCAATGTGAGTGAATATTCTAGAGCTATGGGTTAGCTAACAATTCCGTTGAGTTTTCTACCTAAATTGTCTAATTAATTTATCTAGTTTATTGATTGACGGGGTTAATATTGCTCGTAGCCTTCTCCCGAAGTACAACTCGCCTATTCAAGCTAACATAACGCCTATATTCCTATGGAATTAGGATTAACAAGAATGCATTTATAATTCCCGTATAATAACCAAGCAAGGCGATTAGGTATATTCCTATCCTAACCGCAAATCCGCTCCCCCTAAGAGTTAAGATCTTGCTCTACTCAATCTTATATGCAATCTAGAATTTCCTCTCCCGAGTTCAATCCTAGATTCGTAGATAGTATTCAATTGGTGATCAAGCAATCAAATAATTAAGCGCAAGATTGAATAAATAAACCAATATGATAAAATAATAAGAACAATTCAAGCTTCAAACTACAACGTTCATGTAGCACCCAACAACTCTAGAACAAATAAACTATGAAACTAAAAGAAGGGAAGAGAAGAAAAACTAGTTGGAAGCCTCCTTCAAGCGTGGTGTGTGTTCCCCCCACGTGAATTCTCCTCCAAAGTATCTTAGATATCACCAAAGTGGCGTCCACTCCTTCAAAAATAGGTTTAGTCTTGCTTTTATACATGTTGGGTAGGTCTAGGGCCGAAATAACCTTGTTCCGGGCGAAATATGACACATTTCACGTCACCGGCGCCCAGCCCGCGCCAGGCGCCCTCCATAGCGCCCAAATATTTGTGCATACTGTTTTTGGCGCCACAGGTGGCGCCAGGCGCTGCCTGTGGCGCCCAAATTCGCACCTTGCCCGGTTTCGTTCGTTTTGGCTCAAATCTTGCGCGTTTGGCCCCGTTTCGTTTGGAATTTGAAAAAACGTAAAACATGAAAGTTATAGCCCTTTGAGTTAGCTTTCCAACCATATATTGCGGAGACCAAATGGAGTTCTGAGAAAAAAGTTATATCTATTTTATTAGACAGTGCACAATATACCTAATCGATTCTTCGTTCGCTCTAACTATCATCCGTTGACCCCCCAACGCGATCCCGGCTTAATTCCTTGAACTTTCACTCAAACTTTAAAGCTCCAACTCACTTGAATTCATTCCATAACATCTACATAGCTCGGAATCACTCCTACAAGGCATAAAACACACCATTAGTGCAAAACACTAGCGATTAAAGCTCAAACTCAATTAAAGTGCAGTAATTAGAGTGTAATAATCGACTAAAATACACCATTATAGCCTATCATCAACACCCCACACTTAAACCATTGATCGTCCTCGAGCAATCAAACTACATCAAACTACACTTTATAAAGACACGACCTTTTTAAACAATTCTCCTAACTTATCACACCAAGAATATTTAAAATAGACTAAGCACAAGAGTGTAACATCTTCACCTCAAGATTTGACTCACAAGTACCACAAATTATTCGCAACTCACCCACTTACTCTAACATAGAGGTCAATGACATTACCTTTCCTTCATGAATCAAGTGCCCTCACACAACCAACGAGAGTAGTCCCACACAATAAAATTTAAGAACACTTAGGAACTCAAGATAGAAAGAATTCACTCACTCTCAGAAATAACATTCATATGCCACAAAAGATGCACCATAGGCTTGCCCGTAGTGTACTACTCTACTAATCGAGCTCATTCAGTCTAGGATCAAGTAGGACTTTATTTGGTTGTAATGTAGGCTGAGGGACGGGTAGGATACATTTAGATATAAGAGTGACTACACCTCCCTAAGCACTTTAATACATATACTTTAACATTCAAAACTCCATACTTATGTCAAACCATAACTCCACCTTCACATCAATATATATTAACTCCCCACTTCTTTAAGCACAATTACATCAAGAATCACCACTATCACAGAATATTTTTCACAGCAATACAACTATCTTTTTTTTTCTTTTTCAATTCAAGTGGCTCTTAATTTTTTCAAAACACTGCACCTTTCTCCTTATTTTATTAGTTCCACTCAAAAGCCAAACCAACTCACCCCACACTTTAACTTTTACAAAGTTCATAACAATTCAAGTGCTCATGAGAGGTGAAAAGGTTCAAATAGATGGTTAATTCAAACAAATGAGTAAGGCTTGTAATGTGGTTGCCAAACAAACAAGATTACAGGCTCAAAGGGGTTAACTATGATACATAACAATTAGGCGGGTAAAATATTTATATGGCTCAACAAAGAAACGCCTATATCACTTCCAAGACCGAACAAAACTACTATTTCGCTTTGCAAACACACGGGGCAAGTTCTAGACATCGAATGCAATGCACAGAATAACACAAAAACTTACACACACATGGCACATAACTCACTCAGGATTGGACTCATCAAGACACTCTAGTCAAAGAAGTTAAGCAAAGTTAAGATCATACAATTTAAGGTACTTATACAAGAGTAAAAAATAGAGCCTAAGCGTCACAACTAAAGTATTCACTATTCTCAAGGCATGACAAAGTTAGAAGATATTGATTCAATTCAATTCACATCACCATGGCTTCTCTCCTAAAAAAAATAAAACTACCTACACCCGGTTCAAACAAAACCCTTGGAAAAGAACCGCGGCACAAAGAAAAACCAAGGGGGAATTGCTAAACTATCTACAAAGAAAATCTTTTTGTCCTTTCTCTTTAGACTTACATCCCTCAAGAAAACTGTCTAGGAGATCCATCGTCGGGAAAAGTCTAATTTTTTTTTTCGTTTTTCTAAAAAAAATATTCAATTAAACTAACACAACTAAAATAGCATAGAAAGTCACTCAGACAATCTCCTCACCCCACACTTAAAATTGTGCAATGTCCTCAATGCACACTAAAAATAATAAGTGGGTAAAAGAAACTCCCTGATTGGCCAAAGGCCGAAGAAATAGCAGCTCACGGGATACTTAGACTTCTCCCAGGTATGATCCCTTGCGCGGGTACCTCACACTTAGTTTCAACCACCTGCACGCTTTTGCACATGCCTATTAGCTTTGACTCCATGCTCCTACTCCTACAAAACACAAAAATAATACTACAAAAGAAATAACACAATAAAAAAAATAAACAAAAGAAAAAAAAATAAAAAATAAAATTGGGTTGCCTCCCAACAAGCGCTTGATTTAACGTCGTGGCACGACGCCATCACTTTCACCACTTTTCCTTCCACTTTGAGGATATAAATTGCGCCCTCAATTTTGCATCAATTTTTGTGTCACGTTCCTGGGGCGGTGGTATGAAAATAAAGGTACCAAGTAAATAATATCGCATCTTGCACTTCTTGGCTTTTAAGTGCGGGATGTCGTTTTGTCTCCTTGGCATCGCAAATTTCAGAATATAAACACTCTGTTCCTCATCTATTGACTCCTCTATATGCTCGAATGGATCAATTTCTATGTCACCAACCAAACACAATGTTGAAAAATGTTTAGAATGAGGTCCAATACGCTCTAACTCCAAAATTGTATTATTTTTGACATCCTCAATTTTGCACTCTTCATCAACCTTGGCATCATTAACAAAAGCATGGTCTAATTATTGGTATTCTCGTTTTAGCTCCTCAATTTGGCCTAGAAGATCTTTTTCAGCTTCACACAACTCATCACTAAATTGTTGGGCGTTACACGCATCAATCTTTGCACTCAAATCTGCCTCTAAGTCGCGAATAGCACTGCCAAATTGGTCGATCTCTTGTCCCAGTTCAGCTCTTCCTTCTATAAACCTATTGCATCTCATTCGTAATTTTCTCTACGAAACTTCGGATGACAGTTTCTCTTCCGAGTCTGTAAATCAGAATTTCGATCAAATCACACAT
>NW_017670330.1:761776-794849 GCF_001879085.1 Nicotiana attenuata
AATTAGGATTAACAAGAACGCATTTATAATTCCCGTATAATAACCAAGCAAGGCGATTAGGTATATTCCTATCCTAACCGCAAATTCGCTCCCCTTAAGAGTTAAGATCTTGCTCTACTCAATCTTATATGCAATCTAGAATTCCCTCTCCCGAGTTCAATCCTAGATTCGTAGATAGTATTCAATTGGTGATCAAGCAATCAAATAATTAAGCGCAAGATTGAATAAATAAACCAATATGATAAAATAATAAGAACAATTCAAGCTTCAAACTACAACGTTCATGTAGCACCCAACAACTCTAGAACAAATAAACTATGAAACTAAAAGAAGGGAAGAGAAGAAAAACTAGTTGGAAGCCTCCTCCAAGCGTGGTGTGTGTTCCCCCCACGTGAATTCTCCTCCAAAATATCTTAGATATCACCAAAGTGGCGTCCACTCCTTCAAAAATAGGTTTAGTCTTGCTTTTATACATGTTGGATAGGTCTAGGGCCGAAATAACCTTGTTCCGGGCGAAATATGACACATTTCACATCACCGGCGCCCAGCCTGGCGCCAGGCGCCCTCCATAGCGCCCAAATATTTGTGCATACTGTTTTTGGCGCCACAGGTGGCGCCAGGCGCTGCATGTGGCGCCCAAATTCGCACCTTGCCCGGTTTCGTTCGTTTTGGCTCAAATCTTGCGCGTTTGGCCCCGTTCCGTTTAGAATTTGGAAAAACGTAAAACACGAAAGTTGTAGCCCTTTGAGTTAGCTTTCCAACCATATATTGCGGAGACCAAATGAAGTTCTGAGCAAAAAGTTATATCTATTTTACTAGATAGTGCGCAATATGCCTAATTGATTCTTCGTTCGCTCTAACTATCATCCGTTGACCCCCCAACGCGATCCCGGCTTAATTCCTTGAACTTTCACTCAAACTTTAAAGCTCCAACTCACTTGAATTCATTCCATAACATCTACATAGCTCGGAATCACTCCTACAAGGCATAAAACACACCATTAGTGCAAAACACTAGCGATTAAAGCTCAAACTCAATTAAAGTGCAGTAAATTAGAGTGTAATAATCGACTAAAATACACAATTATAGCCTATCATCAGTAAACAAGATGAACGACGTTAGCTAATATGTTTGAGCTGATTAAATGCTCATAAATGCAACAACATAAATGTACAATGAATATAAATAAATGTGACTAGCATAATAAAAGGAAGTTACTACCCAATTATTGTAAGATTCGGAAAGCTCCTTCCCCTGACAACAGTATGGAAAGAAGGGAAATAAGAGGAGGTTGAGGAATCTTTGGATCTCGTGAATATAGAACCTAAAATGTATGCTCGAGTAATGTAATCAATGAATGAGACAACTTTAGTATATTCTTTCAGGTCAACCTTTTACAAAGTGTTCTTTCTCATAAAAAGTGAAGATCCCTTTTTCTGTTCTCTATCTCTTCCTATTTATAAGGGACATTTCCTAAAAACCCTAAAAAGTACAAAGCAAGGAATATCCAAAGGAATATTCCTTGTGTCCATATTTGAACATATGCTACCGTTATTTCCTCATCTCAGCTGCTCGTCTTTGGCATCAATCGTCTTGAGAGCAACCTTCAGTTGTTATACCATGGTCGATCCCGTCCTTTGTCTTGCATATCCGTTACTGCCGAGTCGCCAAATTTAGACCTATAGAGTTAGTCCCTCCGCTTGTTGAGGTCGTGGTCTTGCACGCCCTCAATAAGCGGACCTGATTTGCCTTCGTTTTAGAGGAATTTGGTTGTTGAATAAGCAGGGTCGACCAAGATGGAGAGAACGGCGTGACTAGTGGAGTCGTGATTGGTGTGGCTACCATAGGGTGACGTCATAGCCACGCGCGTCATCATTACGCATCTAATCGGTTCCAAGCCTGTACCTCTAGCGAGTGGAAAGGATGGTCGATGCAGTTTTACCCAACGAAGGTCGGGATCGATTTCCACAAGGTGTTAATTGATTTGGAGTTAGGTATCCAACTAATCTAGATGTGCATGTTGTTCCAAATTGCACCTCCAAACATGGTCATGATTGATTTTTACTTCTAATGCTATACTATAATGGGAGTGGTAGTCAATTTATACTAGAGAAGCTCAAACGCTTTCATGCAATCATCATTAAACACAAACCTTGCATCCTTTTCCAACAATTTGCACAAGGGATTCACCAGCTTTGGGAAGTCCTTGATGAACCTTTGGTAGAACCCTGCATGCCCAAGAAAGCTCCTAACCCCCTTGACGGAAGTAGGAGGAGGGAGTTTTGAAATCACTTCAATCTTCGCCTTGTCCACCTCAATACCTTTCTTGGAGATCTTATGGCCGAGGACAATGCCCTCCTCAACCATAAATTAAAGTAGCACTTCTCCCAATTAAGCATTAGGTTGGTCTCTTCACATCGGGCCAACACTTTGTCAAGATTATTCAAGAATTCTTCAAAGGAGTCACCCACAACACTAAAATCATCCATGAACACTTCCAAGAAGTCCTCCACCATGTTTGTAAAGATAGCCATCATACACCGCTGAAAGGTAGCCGGTGCATTACACAAACCAAATGGCATCCGTGAGAATGCAAAGGTGCCATATGGACATGTGAAGGTGGTTTTGTCTTGGTCTTCCGGTGCAATCAAAATCTGGTTGTAACCTGAGTACTCATCCAAAAAGAAATAGTAGGGACGCCTGGCAAGTCTATCCAACATTTGGTCAAGAAAGGGCAATGGAAAATGATCTTTGCGGGTCACTTTGTTCAACTTTCGGTAATCCATGCATACCCTCCATCCGGTGACAGTCCAAGTGGGGATCAACTCATTTTGCGCATTTGTGACCATAGTCATACCCCCTTTTCGGCACACATTGTACCGGCGAAGTCCATGAACTATCCGAAATAGGGTACACAACCCCTGCATCTAGCCACTTGATAATTTCCTTCTTGACGACCTCTTGCATAGCCTCGTTCAACCTCCTTTGATGTTCCACGGAGGGTTTGGCATCATCCTCAAGTATAATCTTGTGTATGCAAAAGGCGAGGCTTATCCCCCTAATATCAGCTAGATTCCATCCAATTGCCTTCTTCCTTCTTTGGAGCACCTCAAGGGTGGCATCTACCTGCACGTTAGTTAAGCACGAAGAATGAATAACAGGTAAAGTTGAACAAGGGCCCAAGAATCCATACCTGAGGTGTGAAGGCAAAGTCCTCAACTCCAATACGGGAGGTTCCTCGATTGAGGGCTTTGTTGGTGGAGTCTTTCGGTTCTCAAGATTCAAGGAAAGTTTCCGGGGCTCATATGTGTAAGAACCTATTCCTTGAAAAGCATTGACATACTCTACCAAGCCTTCATCCTCAGTCACATCATGATTCAACAACACAACTTCCAAAGGGTCCTCCACATTTATCACAGCACTGGTGTCTTCAACAATCACCTCGGTCACAAGATCAACAAAGGAACATACTTCGTTGCTATTGGGCAGCCTCATTGATTTGCAGACATGGAACACAACTTTTTCATCACCCACTCGGAAGGTGAGCTCCCCTGCTTCCACATCAACTAAAGCCTTCCCTATAGCTAGGAAAGGTCTCCCCAATGTGATCGGCACCTCATAGTCAACCTCGTAGTCCAAAATCACAAAATCTGCTGGAAGTATGAACTTATCGACCCTCACTAACACATCATCAATGATCCCCAATGGCCTTTTCATTGTCCTATCCGCCATCTGCAACCTCATGGATGTGGGCCTTGGTTGCCCAATCCCCAATGTTTTGAACATGGAATATGGCATCAAGTTAATGCTTGCCCCCAAGTTGCACAAAGCTATGGCCAAATCTGCACTACCAATAGTGCACGGGATTGTAAAAGCACCGGGTTCTTCTAGCTTTGGGGCCATGGAATGTACAACGGCACTCACTTGGTGTGTCATTTGATTGTTTCACAATTCATGAATCTCTTCTTTGTTACCAAGTCTTTCATAAACTTGGCATATCCTGGCATTTGTTCTAGAGCCTCCACCAAAGGTACATTGATCGACAAACTCTTCATCATATCAATAAACTTCTTAAACTGGTTCTCATTGTTCTATTTTGCAAGCCTCTGAGGGTACGGTGGAGGAGGCCTTGGCAGAGGAGCCTTGGCTTTGGGCACTACCATTTCCGGTATGTCTATCACGTGTTCCCTAGACGGGTTCACATCATTTTGGGTTTCCTCCACGTTGTCATCAATGTCAATTCTCATTTCTTCATTCACAATATCATCACTCACTTGCACATCATAGCTTTGGTCATCATTCTCTTGCACCAACACATCATCATTAACAACCTTTCTTGCATTAGAGGTACTATCAACATCACCTCTACCACTCCTTGTAGTCACCGCCATAGCGTGACCCGTATTGTTCCTTCCTTTCGGGTTTACTACCGTGTCACTAGGTAGTGCCCCCTTAGGGGGAGTGTTCAAAGATTGCAAAATCTGGCCAAGTTGGACCTCCAAGTTGCGGATAGAAGTATTATGGGACACCAACTGGGCATCAGAGTCGGCATTTTTCTTCATCATTTGCTCAAACATCGACTCAATCCTTCCCATCTCATTGTTTGACGAGCTAGGACCTTGAGACGGAAATGGAGGCGGGTTGTTTGGTTGTTGATACATCGGAGGCCTTTGAAGACCGGCCCCCAATTCCCTTGATTACCGTTATTCCAACCCCCTTGGTTGTTGTTGCCTCCCCAATTGCTATTGTTGTTGTTGCCCCAATTGCCCTGGTTACCTTGGTTGCCCCAATTCTGATTGTTGTTCCCCCAGTTGCTTTGGCTGTTGTTGTTCCCACTGTCCCAATTTCCTTGTTGGTTTTGATTTTCCCAATTTCCTTGGGATCTCCACTGTTGTTGTTGATTCAGAGCATTGCCCTATTGTCTTTGGTAGTTGTTCACATACTGAACTTCTTCACTTTGATCATCATCCCTATCATCTTGGTTGTAACCACTACTACCTTGCTCAAATTGATCCGGATTTCCTTGACTTTGTTGACCTCTTTGTCGCCTCTTGTTGACCATCATATTTACCCTTTCCATGGCATTCACTTGTCTTGGTGCTTGAACTTGCTGCAATTGAGCTTTAGCCAACTGGTTCATTGTTGTTGTTAACTCTGCAATTGCTTAGCGTGGTCATGGAGCTCTTTGTCTAGGTGAATGACATTGGGATCATCTTGTGGCACATTAGCTCGACTCTGCCACGCCGAGGAAGTATCTGCCATCTCATCAAGTATATCACACGCCTCAGCATAAGGTGTGTTCGTAAAGTTTCCCCTGCTAGCTAGTTAACTACACACTGGTTGGTAGTATTGATGCCACGGTAGAATGTTTGCTGGATCATGGCTTCGGTCATGTCATTGTTCGGACATTCTTTAACCATCATCCGATACCTTTCCCAGATCTCATGAAGCGGTTCATTTAGCTTATGTTTAAAGGCAAGGATCTCATCTCTCAGCGTTGCCATATGCCCCGGCGAGAAGAACTTTGCTATGAATTTTTCGGCCAACTCATCCCGAGTAGTGATGGAATGTTTGGGCAGCCTTTCAAGCCAATCCAAAGCTTTCCCCCTTAGAGAGAATGGGAAAAGCCTTAATCTCAACGCATCCTCAGAAACGTTCGTTTGCTTACTCCCCCAGCATGTATCAACAAAACCCTTGAGATGCTTGTAGGCATTTTGGTGTGGAGCTCCGGGGAAGAAACCCCTCTGTTCCAAGAGTGTAAGCATCACGTTGGTTATTTGGAAGTTGCCTGCCCTAATTCGAGGCGGGACTATTGCACTTGCGTATCCTTCATTGGGCAACGTCCGGCGTGCTGCCCTTGCTGGAGGTGGGGTAGGGTTTGGAATATTGTCATGAGGCGGTCGGCCTCTCCTTTGTGCTTGTGTTTCAGCTTGAATCTCATCCACATTATCATCATCTACCTCCTCCCCCAAAGGCAAATTTCTGGGAGCATCATTGTTAAGACCCATATTGTACCTAAGATCAATTCACAAACAAATTAGAAAATCGGAAGGAAAGATAAACAAGACACACAAATAGTTAGATAGATAGCTAAAACCGTCTAACTCCCCGTCAACGGCGCCAAAAAGTGATCGGTTCCAAGCCTGTACCACTAGCGAGTGGCAAGGATGGTCGATGCAGTTTTACCCAACAAAGGCCAGGATCGATTTCCACGGGGAGTTAATTGATTTGGAGTTAGGTATCTAACTAATCTAGATGCGCGTGTTGTTCCAAATTGCACCTCCAAACATGGTCATGATTGATTTTTACTTCTAATGCTATACTATAATGTGCTAGAATAAGCTAAGTATACTATTTTTGTTGG
Organism: Nicotiana attenuata; assembly: GCF_001879085.1. Classification (NCBI taxonomy): domain Eukaryota; kingdom Viridiplantae; phylum Streptophyta; class Magnoliopsida; order Solanales; family Solanaceae; genus Nicotiana; species Nicotiana attenuata. Next base: position 768,142 of record NW_017670330.1, read on the forward strand.
TTGTTTTCAAGGATTAAAAGGGACTAGGGCAATGACTTCCGCCTAGGTGGATATCTAACTGGTATCAAGAATTCAGGGCAATCTTGTTATGATTGGGGTCGTGATATAACATCACACATAAGTGCTCACTCTATACCTCTCGGTAGTTTGAGTGACTTTACCCGATTTGACTTTCTCAAGTCCAAATGGGTGTTCATGCATAACAAATGATATTGGCTCAATTTGGGTATTACTATCTCTAGATTTAACCCTTTAATTGAGGCTATCAATCTCTTTAATGCACCCCAATTCCTTGTTAGCCTAATTTTCCTAGACTTAGCCTCTCTTTCTCAAGAAGAGTCTAAGTCATCAAGGCACGAACCAATGTTTGCAACCACTAATTCTACAATTAAAGCATGAATTAAGCTAAATATCACTAACCCATAAACAATTAAGCCCTAATATTCAAGACCCATTAAATACCCACACTAGGGTTGGGTCACAACCAAGCTTTGGGTTTAGCTACTCATAATAACAATGGAAATCAAAGATGGAGATGAAATATAAGTCATAATATTCAAATACAAGATTAAAATCTAAATATTGAAGACAAATCTACTCTAAGCTTACTCAAAAAGGTAAAAACCAGCCGTTCACGTGCTCAGCAAAATGTTACATACCCTAAAAATATGAAAAAGATCTATTTATACTAGGCTGAAATTCCTGGACAAAAATGCCCCTGCGGAAGTTTCGCGGAGGCGTAATTCTGACCGCGTCCGTGCTTGAGCTATTGCGGCCGTGTAATAATGAGAGCGGTCCGCGTTTCTTCAATTCTGGGCTTGGTTTGGACATGGTTTCGCGGACAGCGTAAAAGCCACCGCCTACGCGTTAGCTTCAACCACGGCCGCGTAATTTGGATGCGGACCGCGTTCCTCAGCCAAGCTCAACTTGCAGACTCTCTGCATCTTCAATCACCGTTGACCGTGATGGAAAATCGCGGCCGCAGCCTTGTGCTCAAATTTAGCCTCTCTGAACTTTACTTTTGCGGGCCGCGTATTTGTGGACGCCTCAGCGGTAGTCCTCACGCGGCCGCTCTTTTCCATCGCGGTCAGCAGTTTAGTCCTAGCCTTGGATTTGTGCAATATTGACTCCTTCATGAGTTGATTATGGCTTCTTTACCTCATTTTGACCAAACCCTGCAGACAAGCACGTTAAGTCAGTTTTTGGGAATACTTTTACACATTTTTTATCCAAAACCTAAGCAAAAGAGAGCATAAAAAATAGGCTAAAATCCAAAGTTATCAGCATCTCCCCGAGATAGCGTCCGTGCCCATCGCTTTGGTTTTGGTGCCATTGACAATCCTTTGCTTCAATTCTCGTGCCACCCAGCCCTATAAATTGATGAGGGTTTCGTTTTTCAGAATTTTTCACCCTCCATTCTCCTGCATGAACACTGTTCTCCTCTGATCTTCTTTGCCAGTGTCTGATCTTGACTTTGCTTTCATGATTCCATATCTCCCATCCTTACCTGGTTGTTACCTTCTTCTTCAGGTTTAGTAGTATACCTTTTATCGTCGAAATGTCGCAAAGCCTTCGCATTCACGATGAAATTTATGATGCCACTCTGTTATCGGTGGCTCCTCCTTCCGGTGGTGAGGATATCATAGCTGAAGAGGATGAGAGTTTTCCTACCGTGGAGGAGATAGTCCCCAGAAACCCCTTGTCTCGAAACAATTTTCTCAAGGAACCTGCTCCTGCTCCCGCTCAGGTGATTTTCGAGACTGGGCCATCTCATATAACTGAGCTTCAATCTACATATCGCATCACTTCCCATGTCGAGATAGTGCCGGCTGGTGGTGACATCGTGGAGGTCCATCGACCTGGGTATTGTGCCTTCTATGTCTACCCTTTCTTAATTGGCTATACTCTCCCACTTCTTCCGATGGCGGAAGAATTTTGCCGGTTTTATAACGTCTGCCCTGCATAACTATCTCCGTATTTGTATAAAGCTTTTCTGATGCTGACAAAGTATGCGGAATTGGCTGGTTGTGAGGTCGATGTCCGCCACCTATTGCACTTATTTTCACCAAGTTTTTGTAGAGGTACTATGATACACCTGTGGCATCGCGGGACTAGAGGGCTGATAGTCGGAATGGACGACAGGACGAATCGGAAGTTTTGGCACAAGTACTTCTTTATCAAAACCGAGCACTTGGTGGCGGACCCGACTGGGTTTCCCGAGCAGTGGAACCATAATCGTAAATGTTTTTGGCATACGCTTGTTGTCTTTTTTTCGTCCTTTCGCTTTCCGCTCATTTGTGGCTTCTTTATTTTTTCAGCTGAGAGGCGTGCACCCTCCCCTGTCTTTGGTATTGAAGACTGGGTGGCTCGTGTGTTCCTCACATGGCGGGTATTCGTGATTTGGCGATTTTCTACAAATGCTTTGGACCGAAGGTCCCATCTAGTAAGTGTTACTTTTGCTTCGGCCTTCTGTTGCTTGCCGTTGTTTGTTGATACGACCTCTTATGGTGCTAGGTCAACGGGCTACCAAAAAGAAAGCTCTAGTGCCGGCATTTCGCCAGGCTATTGCATCGGCAGGGATGCAATTTACTTTGGCTGAGTCTGTCCATGGAGGTCGTACTCAAGCTCTGTCAACGAGGGATCCCCCCCTCAGAGTGTTGCTGTATGGGATGAGATCTCTCCCTGGCCTATCTACCATCTCGTAGACGAGTCTTCTAATGGAGAGGAGTCGCCTTCGAGAATGAAGCGAAGAGTGGAACTTGGGAAGGCCTCCATCACTGGTATTGAAGTGAAGAAAATCATTGCTCAGGAAGCGGCGCCTGCACGTGTGCCAGGCATAGGGGGTACATGAAGGCGGGGAGCCTGTACGGACCGTAGAAAGTGGTGCGTCATCGGCGGCCGGAGGAGATGGAGCGGTACCTGCGGGGCGACTACTTTGGTTCAGACATTGACCTCGAAGAGATACGGGCCTTCTTGGATAGGAACACTCGCGTAGAGGTGAGAACGGAGGGTCCTAACCGGCACATAATCATTCCCGTGGGTTATGACCTTTTGGCTAACTCTGAGCGGGCGGTGCCGTCCTTTGCCCCCTCGTGAGCGACTTCTAAGAACACGGCGCTACAGACGATGAGTGATGTAGAGCTATCACTGAGTATCTCCGACATGGCTTTACGAGTAAGTGCCCCCTTTTTTATGTTTAGGATTTGCCTCGCTTGCGTAATCTGCTTATGCTAACTTCTTTCTTTCGTATGTTAGACTCTTATCATGGTAATCGAGCGTGACCGGTGGGAGGAGCGGAGGACAGCCATTTTTAAGAAGGTGACTTCCAAGTACAAAGAGTACCGTACTAAGCACCGAAAACTGGCCGACATCTTTAACCAAGATAGCGAGTTTCAGCTATTTCGTGATGGGCTCAAACAGAAAGAGGAGGAGTTGGTGAGGAAAGTAGAGGAGCTGAAGGAGCGGGATGATGAGCTAATTAAAGCCATAGGTCGATGCAGCAAGCTTGAGGCGGCTCTTAAGGCCAAGGACGATGAGCTCGAAGTGAGCAAGGGGGTGATGGCTGAGAAATCTGACCTTCAAGCGCGGGTGGCTTCCTTAACTGCTGAGCTTGGGCGGAGGGAAACGGAGGTTGTCGCTCCGAGGGGCGAGTTGAGCATCAAGGTCGAGGAATTGACCCGTGCCGAAAAAGGTAGAATGGCCACCCTGTCTGAAATAGCGGCCTTAGATGACGCCCTCCGTATTTGTAGCTCTGAGCGGGATAATGAGGTGGAGACGTCGGCGCTCAAGGTGGCGAGTTTGGAAGAGCGGATTCAGGATCTGGAGGCGGAGTTGTCCGGATTGAATGAGTAGGTTGTTGCTTTGAAGGATGAGGAAGTGCGACGGCGGTCGCAGCCATCTACGACTCATACTTCTGTCGACCCGTCATGCCGTGGGAGTTGTACGAGGTGTGGGTTCACGCCGAGGCTCAGCTTGATGTGTACAAGTCCCTGAAGGCTGACGGGAGAGTTTCCGAGGCAGAACTCGAGGGAGTGCGTGTTAAAGCACGTGCGGCCCGCGAAGCTTGTGGTTATGCCCCCGGTACGCCTGGCGGGGATGATGTTGATGATGATGTGGACAGGCTCGCCTCCGATTCTTGGTATAATGATGAGTACACCAATGGGGATGATGCAGCGTAAAGCCGTTGTACTTATTTTGTTTTGTCTTGCTATTTTTGTGAGGGCGCCTCTGGGCCCTTTGTAAAAAGTATTGTAATATGACAGTTGTAATGGAATGATTACCTTTTTGCTATGTGTTCCCGAATTGTCATTATTTTTTGTTTGCTATGTGGTGAAGTCCCTGACTTTTTCGGTTGCTTGTGTGTAGTGTTTTGGCGATCGTAGATCTTAAAGTAATTCGAGCGAGGTCGAATGTGTGATAATTCGAGCGAGGTCGAATGAAAAATGATTCAAGCGAGGTCGAATGTAAAACAATTCGAACGAGGTCGAATGTGTGATATTTTGAGCAAGGTTGAATGTGAAACAATTTGAACGAGGTCGAATGTGTGATATTTCGAGCAAGGTCTGTGTGATAATTCGAGCAAGGTCGAATGTAAAACAATTCGAACAAGGTCGAATGTAAAGTGATTCGAGCGAGGTCGAATGTGGAGTGTGGAGACTTGGTGGAGAGTAAAGATGCTGCTTTATTTCATTCATTGGAGAATATCTTGGTGGAGAGTAAAAAATGCTGCTTTATTTCATTCATTGGAGAGTATCTTGGTGGAGAGTAAAATATGTTGCTTTATTTCATTCATTGAAGAACATTACATGCGTTCTTCGCTTCATACATATATTGGAGACATTTCCATGTATCTAGTCCCTTCATCGTACGTCCTGGAGAAGTAATCGGCAGGCGGGGCGATGAACTATACTTGAACTTCGAGACGTCCCCTTTGTTGCCTCATTAAAAACCTCTCTGAGAAAATGCAATTGGGACAAATCTCGGATGAGGGAAAAAAGAGTACGATGCGGGGGGGGGGGGGGGGGGGCGTCTATTTTCAAATGTTGAAGTATTTGAGATGGGCGACGTTCCAATTGTTTTTAGTAGTTTTCCCTCCATAGTTTCTAGTTGAAAAGATCCCTTGTTTGCTGCTACCGTGATCTTATATGGCCCGTCCCAATTGGTTCCTAGTTTGCCTTCTCATGAATCTTTGTTTGCTTGTGTTTTAGCCTTGAGTACATAGTCTCCGACTTTGAGTGGCCGTACTTTGGCTTTTTTGTTGCAGTACCATTCTGCTTGTTGCTTTTGGGATACCATTCTTACGTAAGCCATATCCCTTTGCTCCTCCGCTTCGTCGAGGTCCTATTTTTTGTTTTCATCATTGCCCGACCCACTTTTGTTGGAGTATCTCAGACTGGGTTCACCGACCTCAACCGCTATCATGGTGTCAGTCCCGTAGACTAGTGAGTATGGCGTTTCTCCTGTGCTTGTTTTCAGCGTGGTGCGGTATGCCTACAGTACCTCTGGGAGTAATTTCAGCCATAGTCCCTTGGCATCTTCAAGTTTTTTCTTCAAGATATTCAGTATTGTTTTGTTGGAGGATTCGGCCTGCCCGTTGCTGGCCGGGTGATATGGCGTGGAGATATTCGCTTGATATGCCATTTTTCGAAGAACTCGGCGGTCTTCTTTCCGGTGAATTGGGGTCCATTGTCACAACTGATTTCTTTGGGGATGCCGAAGCGGCATATGATGTTTCTCCATATGAATGTGATAACTTCCTGTTTGTGTATTTTTTGAGTGAACGCACCTGCTTCTACCCATCTGGAGAAATAGTCAGTTAAAACTAAAAGAAAACGTACATTACCTCGCCCTGTTGGGAGGGGTCCGACGATGTCCATTCCCCATTTAATGAACGGCCATGGCGATGTAACAGAATGGAGGTGCTCGCCTGCTTGGTGTATCATAGGGGCATATCTCTTGCACTGTTCGCATTTCTTGACATAATCGACAGCTTCCTTTTTCATTGTGGGCCAATAATATCCTGCTCGAATGAGGCATTTGACGAGGGCCATTTCCGGTATGGGTACCGCAGTGGCCTTCGTGTACTTCTTTGAGTACGCACCTTGTTTGATTTGGCCCTAGGCATTTTGCCAAGGGGCCTCCAAACGTCCTTTTGTATAACTCGTAGTTTATGAGGCTGTATCTGGCCGCCTGTATTCGAAGCTTTTTGGCTTCTTTTTCGTCCACTGGGAGTGTTCCTTCCTGCAAATATGCTATAATATGGTTGCGCCAGTCCCAGGTCAAATTTGCAGAGTGTACCTCGAGTTGGTCTATTGATGAATGCAGAAGGGTGACCACATTTTCCTTTGTGATGTTCTTGGTAGCCGCTGCTAATTTGGCGAGGCCGTCTTCTTCGATGTTTTGTGCTCGAGGTATTTGGTCAAGTCGGCATTCATCGAATTCCGATAGCAATTTATGAATTTCTGCCTGGTACCGTTGTAGCCTATGCTCTTTGATTTGGAAAGTCCCCGTGACTTGGTTGACAACAAGTTGCAAGTCGCATCTAAGGATGACTCGGCGTGCTCCGTATTTGAGAGCTAGTTTCAATCCTACAATTACAACCTCATACTCGGCCTCATTGTTAGTCATATCAGGGCACCGTATGGACTGGCGAATGACTTCGCCTGTTGGGACCTCGAGTATGAGTCCTAGTACAGATCCTGACGCGTTGGATGCGCCATCGGTGTATAGGACCCATAGGTCGGATAGATCAGATGAGGTCCGTGAAATTTCCTTTTCGACCTCGGTTATTACTTTGGTGCTGAAATCGGCGACGAAGTCGGCGAGTACCTGTGACTTTATCGTTATTCGCGGCTGATACGTTATATCATGCTCGCATAATTCTATAGCCCATTTGGCCAATCTCCCCGACAATTCGGGTTTATGCAGGATACCTCTTAAGGGGAAGGTTGTCACCACCGATATGGGGTGGCATTGAAAATAGAGTCTAAGCTTGCGTGAAGCTACGACCAACGCTAATGCCAACTTTTCGAGGTGAGGGTACCTCGTTTCGGCATCGACGAGAGTTTTGCTAATGTAATAGATCGGGGATTGCGTACCTTCATCCTCGCAGACCAATACTGCGCTTAACGCGACTTTTGATACGGCCAAGTATATAAGGAGGCGCTCACCGGGTTCTGTTTTGGCGAGTAGCGGGGGAGATGATAAGTACGCTTTTAGTTCTCTCAAAGCCTCGATGCATTCTGCATTCCACTGGAGCCCGTTGTCTTTTTTGAGCACGTTAAAGAACTTGTGGCATCTGACGGAGGATCGCGAGATGAACCTTGACAGGGCAGCTAAGCGACCCGTCAATTTTTGCACCTGTTTCTTGCTGGTTAACACTTCGGATATTCCCTCAATAGCCTTTATTTGGTCGAGATTGACCTCGATGCCTCTTTGTGACACCAAGAACCCGAGGAACTTGCCTGAAGTTACTTCGAAGGCACATTTTTCGGGGTTCAATTTCATACCGTACTGCCTCAGTATTTCGAAGGCTTCTTTCAGGTGGTCGATGTGATCTTCCTTCCTTTTTGATTTGACCAACATGTCGTCTATGTAAACTTCCATAGTTTTGCCGAGCTGGTTCTTGAACATTTTGGTCACCAATCTTTGATAAGTCGCCCCTGCATTCTTCAATCCAAATGGCATGACCCGATAACAATATGTTCCTTGGTGGGTAGTGAAAGTGGTCTTCTCTTGGTCATCTTCCTCCATGAGGATTTGGTTGTAGCCTTAGTAGGCGTCCAAGAAACTCAACAACTCGTACCTGCCGTTGCGTTAATGAGCTGATCGATATGAGTTAGAGTAAAAAAGTCCTTTGGGCAGGCCTCGTTTAGGTCCATGAAATCCACGCACATTCGCCATTTCCCATTTTTCTTTTTGACCGTGACTACATCGGCGACCCATTGAGGATATTTTGATTCTCGGATAGAGCCGTTAGCGAGTAGTTTATCCACTTCCTCGCTGATGGCCTCGTTGATTGTGGCATTGAATTTTTTTCTCGCTTTTCGTACTGGGGGTAGAATGGATCGACGTTCAATTTGTGCGTGGCGACGTCTTTCAGAAGTTCGACGGGGTCGAGATCTTCTATTGTCAATCCTGCGGCCTCCACGATGTCGGGGTCCTTAATAACGTCTTTCTGATAGTTGGGTTCGAACCCCGACTTCATTTATTGCTATGCTTCCGAGCTTGTTCCTTTTAGTTGTTGAGTGAATGTGCAATCTTGGGTGATGCGGTAGCATTCTTGGGATGTGTGTTGTTCGCCTCGGATGCTGGATATTCCCCACTGGGTAGGGAATTTGATTACTTGGTACAGACTGGATGGGATAGCCCTCATGGCATGTATCTACGGTCGCCCTATGATTGCGTTGTAAGTTGTGTCTTGGTTCATGACATGGAACGTCGTTTCTAAGGTGATGCCTCTGGCTAGGACGGGCAGTGTTATTTCTCCTGAGGTTTGTTCGACTGAATTATTAAAACCCGCTAGTGTTATGCAACGTGGTACTATCTTGTCCTCGAGTCGGATTTGTGCGAGCACTCGAGGATGGATAATACACGCGCTGCTTCCTTCGTCTACCATTAATCTTTTAACATCAGTATCTGAAATACGTAAGGAATGACAAGAGCATCGGAGTGAGGAAAAATCAAACCGTTGGTATCTGACTTATCGAAGATGATACTTTCTTCGAGGTCATCATACCGATCGTGAGTGATTGACCGCTTCAGCTTGTGTGTGGTGGTAAATTTTATGTGGTTGACTGCTGCTTTGTCGCCTCCACAAATGATCATTTGAATGGTGCGGGCAAGAGAGGGCGGCTTTGGAGGGCCCTGGTGTTGTTCTCGTCAGCGACCAAAGTTGGCTCGTCCTCGGTCACTCATTAACTCCTTCAGGTGTCCTTGGTTCAGCATGTTAACCACTTCTTGCTGCAGGGCTATGCAGTCCTCGATTTTGTGACCCCGCTCCTGGTGAAATTCACAAAGGACGTTCGACTTTCGGGTACTGGGGTCGGACTTCAGTTTTTGTGGCCACTTCACCTTGGTACCAAGCTTCTCTAGTGCGTACACTACTTCTGAAGGAGAAACACAAAAATTGTGAGTGGATAAGAATAGGGGCATACCTCTTTCATTTCGCTGAGTCCCTGTGTGCGGCCTGGACGACCCTTCCATATGTCGAGGGGATGGTAGAATGGTGGTTTTGACATAGGGTTGATGCCTATCTCGGTTGAGGCGTGGTTCAGACTGATCTCTTCGACTATCATTACGACAGTCTTTCCTTGGCTCTATTTGGATTGACGTTAAATGTTGGGTTGGACCGTTAAGGTCGTCATCGTCTGCTCTCACCTCGGTACAGTAGGCGCTGTAAATTTCTTCCTAAGTGGTGGGAGGGTATTTCATGAGCCTGCTTAACAGCTTCCTGGTTGCCCTTGACCCATTTCTGTTCAACCCGTTTTGGAAGGCTGCTATCGCTATCCCTTCCGATACGTTTGGTAAACCCATTCTCACCCTGTTAAACCAAGCGAGGAAGTCCCTGAGTCCCTCGCCTGGGGATTGCCTAACGGCGAATATGTCACTCACCCTAGCCTCCGCTTTCTTAGCTCCAACATGGACAGTGACGAACTTATCAGCCATTTCTTCAAACGTTGTTATGGACCGTGCTAGTAGTTGTGAGTACCAGTTTAGGGCTCCTTCAGTTAGGGTTTCGCCAAACTTTTTTAGTAGCACTGACGGTACTTGCTCCTTTGATAGGTCGTTGCCCTTAACAGTTGTGACATAGTGAATGATGTGGTCTTCTAGGTCTGTGGTGCCATCGTATATCTTTAAATATGGCGGCATTTTGAAGGTCTTAGGTATGGCATGTGGGGCTGCCTCCTCGCTATATGGTTATTCGGCGAATCGGCCGACATCTCGTTTTGGTAGCAGTTTTGGAGCGCACGGTATCTTATCGACCCTTTTTTGATGTTCTCTCATCTGGTCGCGGAGTGCCTTATTTTCGTTTTCCATTTCTTCCATTTTCTTTAAAATGGCTACCACTGCGTCGGTTCCTGCATAAACAATGGTGTGAGTGTACCTGTTGGGGGAGCTGGTTGCGCAACGGTGGTCTTTATGACATCTGCCGACGTGGCATTTCGGTTCGCTTTTTGAATGGGTTTGTCGAGTATGTCATTGAGGGTACTTGTCAGCCACTCCTCCAATAGTTTTTTCACTGTTGGTGGTGCTTCCTTAGTTGTGGATGTGGAAGCTCCTCTTTCGCGTGAAGCGGTTACACTTTCATAGGAGGAGGAGAATCACTCCGACTGGGCGTAACGCTTGGCATCACATTCTCATTGTCTTCTCTGCCATCCTCGTTGATGGTGTTTAGAATGTTCGTAGTGACACCTGCTATTGCTTTCTGTCTTGCATCTCCTTTTCCTGCCATTGTTAGTTTACGCAAAGCGAGGAAAAGATGGTTGTCCCTTTTTATGATCTAGAAGAAACTAAAATTTTAACTAAAAAGCTCCCCACAGACGGCCCAAATTGTTTGACCAAAAAGTATTAAGCCTTTTGATTAAACCAATTAATAATGAGAAGAGGGGTGAATCTTAGTTAAGAATAATAAAATCTAAACCAAATGTTAGATGAAGTAGACAAGATGAACGACGATAGCTAATGTTTGAGCTGATTAAATGCTCATAAATGCAACGACATAAATGTACAATGAATATAAATAAATGTGACTAGCATAATAAAAGGAAGTTACTACACAATTATTGTAAGATTCGGAAAGCTCCTTCCCCTGACAACAGTGTGGAAAGAAGGGAAATAAGAGGAGGTTGGGGAATCTTTGGATCTCGTGAATAAAGAACCTAAAATGTATGCTCGAGTAATGTAATCAATGAATGAGACAACTTTAGTATATTCTTTCAGGTCAACCTTTTACAAAGTGTTCTTTCTCATAAAAAGTGAAGATCCCTTTTTTTTTGTTCTCTATCTCTTCCTATTTATAAGGGACATTTTCCAAAAATCCTAAAAAGTACAAAGCAAGGAATATCCAAAGGAATATGCCTTGTGTCCATATTTGAACCTATGCTACCGTTATTTCCTCATTTCAGTTGCCCGTCTTTGGTATCAACCGTCTTGAGGGCAACCTTCAGTTGTTATACCATGGTTGACCTCGTCCTTTGTCTTGCTTATCCGTTACTGCCGAGTCGCCAAATTTAGACCTATACAAATGTGTCTTGTTAAAACCTTACTATGAAAAACCCGTGGCACATATTTAGTAACGCGCATTGCTGGCTGCCTCATTAAAAACCTTATAAGGAAAACCATGTGGGAAAAACTTTGGTAAGGAAAAAAAAGTACAGCGCATATTTTACTCCACCTAAAGAAAACCTTGTTTCAATTATTTGAGTCTCCGCATTCCAATCTTGTATACTATCTTCTCAAAAGTTTAAGTTGGTAAAGATTTAGTGAATAAATCTGCTGGATTGTCACTTTAACGGATTTGCTGCATATTGATATTACCATTCTTATGGATATCATGTGTGAATAATAACTTTGGTAAAATGTGTTTCGTTCTATCTCCTTTTATGAATCCTCCCTTTAATTGGGTTATGCATGCAGCATTGTCTTCGAATAATATTGTGGGTCTTTTATCACATTCCAACCCATATTTTTCTCGAATGAATCACTGATCTCAACCATATGCACTCCCTGCTTGTCATTTTGATATCGAGCTTTATGGGGATCGGATAAATAACCTGCATCTACATAACCAATACGATCTACATCACCTTTGTTAGCATTAGCAAGATAAATAAGTGCACCAATTGTAATGAAATAGAGTATTTCAGGACCAAGAGTTCCTCATCCTCTTCTGGAGGTCGGAATTGATCCTTTTTCACTTCAAGTAATCGAACACCCACAAGTGTACTTAATGGGTGCACTTTGTCCATGTAAAATCATTTAAAGACACTTTCTATATAGGCAGATTGATGGATAAAGATCTCGTCTGTTAAATATTCAATTTGCAGACCAAGACAAAATTTTATTTTTCCATGATCTTTCATCTTATATTATTTCTTAAGATATTCAATTGCCTTTTGCGGCTTTTCTGGAGTTCCAACAAGATTTATGTCATCAACATAAATAATAAGTATAACAAATTCTGATGATATTTTCTTTTTAAAAATACATGGACAAATAATATCACTTATGTAATCTTCTTTCAGCAAATATTCACTGAGGCAATTTTGCCACACGCTCCCAGATTGCTTTAAACCGTACAAGATCTTTGTAATTTTATCGAGTACATTTCTCGTGACTTTGAATTATATGCTTCAGCCATTTTAAATCCTTCAGGAATCTTCATATAGACTTAATCAAATGAGTCATATAGGTTATGCCTTGCATTTAAATGGCATGACATCTTTAGGTGTCTGGACTACAGATCCGATCCTCACAATCTTTTACAATATTATGCACTATATTTTATCAAATAATCGTCGACGATCATTTTGTATCGGTTCCTAAGTGATATAACTTGTTGAGATCTTATCACTTTCTTTATTTTCAGGTACCTGAACTTCTTCTGGAGTTTCATGAAATGTTATGTCATGGGCTCTTCTAGAGCTCATTTCCTCCTCATTATGATCATTTTGAACATTTGCTCCTATCATTTTTCAAGGATTGTTACCTTTAGAACCGATCGATTTACTACGCTTCATGCATGTAATAAACTTTACCCTTCAGGGACTTTAATTTTAATAGGAGCATTTACAGCTGTAATATGATATTTAATTTTGGATCAGCAAATGCTTATGGCATTTGACTTGAATTATCTTCTAAGCGAGGATCATATTAATGATAATTCGATTCATATAGCATATTTTTCAACTGTTTATTCCATCTCCTAAATGTTAGAAAAACTAATATATATCCCCAATATTATTTGGGAAACCAATCTTTATGCATTGTGGTAGAGAAATTAATCATTACCACACATAAAAAATTATTATATAGTAAAAATATTTGGTTTCTCATCCTAAACCAATTGTGAGGGGAGGACTTATCATATATTATTGGTCTGATGCATATAAGTGTTGCTGTATACAATTTGGAAAATCATAGACCAACAAATGAAACATTGTTCTCATAAGCAATAGTTTAGCCATTAATAAGAGGTATTCAATGCTAAACTAGATTGGATATAAACCAGCATCTTCAAGATGAACTATTTTGATTTCATAATCTGAAAATTATGCTCTTAATTGAGAAAAGCAATTTCAAAATCCAAACTGCGGGTTGACAATAAACACACATGTAACCATCTCATATATGCATCTATAAGTGGTTCACATGATAGGTGAATGCCATATTCACCTTCTATTCAGGGGTCTTAGTCCCAACTTTAGCTGGTATAATCAATTTATTATGAGAACAAGCAACACAAGAGAATTCTTAAAGAGTCTTCTAGTTCTTCAGTATATGCTTATCTGAATTCTCAAATAGTTCATTTAAAAATGGCAAATGAAAACTTCAAGTTTATCATGGCATGTGCTATCTCTTAGTAAACTTCTAGTTTACTATGGCATAAACTTTTGCATCAGCAATGTAATGACCCGGCCAGTCGTTTCATGAGTTGCAGCCCCGCTTCCCCCATTTCTACTTCTTATATGTTGTTCAGCTGTATTTCATCATATCGTGTTGGTTGTTCTGTGTTCGGGGTGGTCTTATGAGACACTTAGTCTCTTATTCGGAAGCTTGAGTTGGCAAAAGTCAACTGGATGTTGACTTATGTGTAGAAGATCTCAGATGTGAATTCTGATGGTTCGGATAGCTTCGTTAGGTGATTTTGGACTTAGAAGCGTGTTCAGAATGTAATTTGGAGGTCCGTGGTAGATTTAGGCTTCAATTGGCGAAATTGGAAATTTGGCATTTTTCGGTTGGCAGTGAAAATCCTGATATCGGGGTTGGAATGGAATTCTGGAAATTGGAGTAGGTCAGTTGTGTCATTTGTGACGTGTGTGCAAAATTTCAGGTCATACGGATGAGGTTTGATAGGTTTTGGCATCGTTTACGTAATTCGGAAGTTTGGAAATACTTAGGCTTGAATCCGAGGGTGATTTTGTATTTATATGTTGTTTTGAGTGTTCCGAAGGTTGGAATAACTTTGAATGGTGATATGCGACTTATTGGCATGTTTGGTTGAGGTCCCGACGGCCTCGGGATGGATTTGGGTGGTTGACGGAAAGTTTGGCCTTGAGTTGTTGCTGCAGATTTTGCTGCTTCTGTGGCACCTGCGGATTAGGGACCGCAGGTGCGAGGCCACAGATGTGTTGTGGAGATCACAGGTGCGTGTTTTGGCCATCAGGAGAAGAACCGCAGATGCAGTTATTTGGACGCATCTGCGGCATCGCAAGTGCGGTGACTGGGCGCAGATGCGGTCCTGGTCCTTTAAGTTGAAACCGCAGGTGCGGTTGGTTGGGCCGTAGAAGCGGATGCGCAGGTGCGAGGAATTGTTCGCAGGTGCGGAATCCCTGGCGCAGAAAGTATAAATTGATCCCTTCGCGAAATTTTGCCTATTTCCACCATTTTTGAAGTCGGGATTGAAGCTTTTGAGGGATTTTGAAGAGGGATTCAAGTGGAAACACGTTGAGGTAATATTTTTGAACCTAAAACTCGATTCTATGGCGATTTTCAGTTGATTAAGCATGAAAATTGTGGGATTTAAGGGTGAAAAATTTAGGGAATTAGGGCTTGGAACTTGAGAGTTAAAATTGGGCGTTTGAGGGGTCAAACGAAGTTAGATTTTGGTAAATTTGGTGTTTATAGACTCGTGAGAGGATAATGATTCTGGTTTAGTGATTTTTGTCGGATTCCGAGGCATGGGCCCTGGGGTCGGGTTTGGCCAATTTCAGGTTTTATGATTTAATTTGATAATTTTCGCATGGGCTTTGATCCTTTAGCGTGTTTTAATGATGTGATACTGATTTTGAATAGATTCGGGATGAGTTGAGGTCGAGTCGAGAGGCAAGGTCATCGCGGATCAGATTTCACATCGTTTCACTATTTTGAGGTGACGCACACGCTAGATGACGAGCGTGTGGGCGTGCACCATTGGGGATTATGACATGGTCCGTTCCGTAGCAACTATATAGTTGCGTATTTGACTGAAACTATATTATACTTATGTGATTTAGAAAAGAATTTCCATAATTTGGGCTGAATGCCATGTTTGGGCCTCATGCCAAGCTGTTTGGACCCTTAGGGTTTTTTTAACTACTATTACTCACTATTTTGATTTAATATCTGTAGTCAATCATGCCATGTTTTACTGATTTCATCACTCAGTCTTATTTACTTTTATTTGATGCATAAAATAATATTTTGGGGTGAGCACCTAGTTTTTCTATTAGCCCGAGTGGCTTGAGAGATTTCTGACTGAGTAAGGCCGAGGGCCTGTGTTGTGAGGATATCATGGGATCGGGCTGCGCGCCGCATAATGTTGTACTGATTTATGATATATGAGAGGCCGATGGCCTGATTTTATTATGCCACGAGATGGCCAGTTATAGCGCTTGGGCTGTAGGAGCCCCTCAGAGTCTGTACACCCCTAGTGAGCGCGGGTACCCAGAGTGAGTGATATGATGTTTCCCGAGGGGTTGTTCTTGATTTATGTTGTGCCCGAGGGGCTGATTACGAGTGATTATGAGGTTGCCCGAGGGGCTGGTTTTGATTGATATTATGCCCGAGGGGCGGTTTATGATATATGTCTTGCCCGATGGGCTATTTATGATTTTATCATTCCTACTCTAAACTTCATTGAATCTCTGTTGAAATTGTTAGAAATACATTTTTCAAAGGATTTTTTTACTGAAATTGGATTTTAACGAGATAATTGTATTTCTAGACTGTTTTGGAACATACTGTACTTACTGTGGTGTTATGACGTGGATTTATGTATTTCTTACTGCTCAGCCTGCATTTACTTTTATTACTACTTAGTTGGCGTACTCACATTACTCCTTGCACCTTGTGTGCAGATCCAGGAGTTGCGGGTCGTGATAGCGAGCACTGATCCTTCATCCGTCGCGAATATCCGGAGTCGGCAAGGTAGCTGCATGGCGATCGCAGCCTTGCACTTCTCCCTCTTATCTTCCTTAGACTATATTAGTATTTTCCAGATTGTGATAGTCTTAGTTGTATTCAGACAGTCCTTATTAGATGCTCGTTACTTGTGACACCCCGATGACGGGCCTTGTGTTGTTTTTCGCACTTGTTATTTAGGCTCATGTTATGGAAGTTTTATTAATTAATAGGTTAAAACGTCCTTTTATGAAATATTGGTTTGATTTGGGATAGTGTCGGCTGGCCTAGTTTCATGATAGGCGCCATCACGACCCGGTCGGTTTTAGGGTCGTGACAAGTTGGTATCAGAGCCTAGGTTACATAGGTCTCACAAGTCATGAGCAGGTTTAGTAGAGACTTGCGGATCGATACGGAGACATCTGTACTTATCTTCGAGAGGCTGCAGAACCTTTAGGAAAAACATCACATTTTGGAATTCTTGTTGTGCGAATCTGTTGATTCTGGTAACTAAACTTCTGTTATTCTATTTTCTCACATATGGTGAGGACACGTGCTACCGGGCAGGAGGACGACCACCAGTACCATCAGTTGGGGCCACTAGAGGCCAAGGGCGCGGTCGAGGCCGTGGTAGGGGCAGGGGTGTAGCCCGCACAGCAGCTAGGGTAGCACCCTGCCGATCCACCAGCCGCCCCAATTCATGATCAGGTCCCAGTTGCGAATGCTCCAGCAGTACCAGCTCAAGCACCGGCTGTGCCTATTGTTATCACAGGCCTTCAGGAGGCCCTAGCCCAGATTCTATCAGTGTGCACTGGCCTGGCTCAGGCGGTCTCAACTACTACGGGCGCAGCTACTTCTCAGGCCGGGGGAGGCACTCAGACTCCCGCCGCTCGCACACCTGAGCAGGTCGTGCAGGGACTCTAGACACCGGGGGCACCTCCAGCCCAGCTGGTTGCAGCTGCTCAGGACTATGTATCTCCTGTTATGCTAGAGGACGAGCAGCGCAGATTGGAGAGGATTGGTAGACTCCAACCTCCGTCATTTAGTAGTGCTGAGGGTGAGGATGCACAGGGTTTCTTCGATAAGTGTGAGAGGATGCTTTAGATCGCAGGTATTCTGGAGACCAGTGGGGTCACATTCACTATTTTTCCAGTTCTCCAGGGCTGCACTTAGTTGGTGGGAGGCTTGCGAGAGGAGTAGGCCGGTTGGCGCAGCGCCCCTTTCTTGGCAGCAGTTCTCCGTCCTCTTTCTGGAGAAGTTTGTACCTGAGTCTTGCCAAGAGGAGCAGCGCAGGCAGTTCGAGCAGCTTCGTTAGGGTGATAGGTCTGTTACTCAATATGAGATGTGGTTCTCCGAGTTTGCTCGTCATGCGGTCTTGTTGGTTCCCACAGACTAAGAGAGGATAAGGAGGTTTATAGAGGGCCTCGGTTATCAGCTTCGGTTGCTTATGACTAGAGAGAGCATATATGGTGCTACTTTTGATGAGGTTGTTGATATAGCTCGACAGATTGAGATGGTTCATGGTCATGAGAGGGTTGAGTGGGAGGCCAAGAGGCCTTGTGGTCAGGGTGGATTCAGTGGTGCTCCTCGTGGGGGTCAGTTTCAACACTGTAGAGGCTGTCCATTCAGGCATGCTCAGTCAGCTTGCCCAGTTTATTGTGGGGCATCATCGAGCCATGGTTCTCACAGTTCTCATCAGGGCCATTCATCACTCAGCGCCCTTCCAACCCAGAGTTCGTCCTGTGCTCCATCAGTTCATGGCTCTTCCATGCCAGGTTCTTCTGCTAGTCATCCCGGTGCTAGGGGTTCCCTTCAGTCCCCGTCTCCAGCACCAGAGGGTTGTTATGAGTGCAGAGAGTTGGGGCATATGTGGAGGCTGTGTTCTCGTCGTCATGGGGGTCCACGTCAGCAAAGGAGTCAACCATCGACTTCAGCACTAGTTACTTCACCACCCACCCAGTTAGCTAGGAGTGGAGGACAGTCAGCTAGGGGTCGCCCTAGAGGGGGAGGTTGATTAGGCAGTGGTCAGGCCCGTTTCTATGCACTCCCAGCCAGACCAGATGCTATTGCTTCAGATGCTGTGATTACATGTATTATCTCAGTCTGCCACAGATATGCCTCTATGTTATTTGATCCTAGTTCCACTTTTTCATATGTGTCATCATATTTTGCTCGTTATTTGGATTCGCCCCGTGAGTCTCTTATTTCATTAGTTCGTGTATCTACTCTGGTGGGCGATACTATTATTGTGGACCGCATATATCGGTCGTGTATAGTGACTATTCGGGGTTTGGAGACTCGACTGGACCTTCTGTTACTTTGTATGGTAGATTTTGATGTAATATTGGGCATGGACTGGTTATCTCCGTGTCGTGCTATTTTGGACTGTCATGCTAAGACAGTGACATTGGCCATGCCGGGTGTGCCACGGATTGAGTGGCGAGGTTCGATCGATTTTGTTCCCAGTAGGGTGATTTCATTTCTGAAAGCCCAGCGGATGGTTGGGAAGGGTTGTCTTTCTTATTTGGCCTTCGTGAGGGATGTTAGTGCAGAGGCTCCTTCCATTGATTCAGTCCCAATAGTGAGAGATTTTCTAGATGTGTTTCCTGCAGACCTACCGGGCATGCCACCGGACAAGGATATTGATTTTGGTATTGATTTGGTGCCGGACACTTAGCCCATTTCTATTCCACCATATCGTATGGCATCGACGGAGTTGAAGGAGCAGCTTCAGGAACTCCTTGATAAGGGTTTTATTCGGCCTAGTGTGTCACCTTGGGGTGCGCTTGTCCTATTTGTGAAAAAGAAGGATGGCACGATGAGGATGTGCATTAATTACAGGCAGTTGAACAAAGTCACAATCAAGAACAAGTATCCTTTGCCTCGTATCGATGATCTATTTGATCAGCTCCAAGGAGCGAGGGTATTCTCCAAGATTGATCTCAGGTCGGGGTATCACCAGTTGAAGATCAGGGACTCGGATATTCTTAAGACAGCTTTCAGGACCCGATATGATCATTATGAGTTCCTTGTGCGGCCCTATCTCAACTCGTTTGTTATTGTATTCATTGATGATATTCTCGTGTACTCACGTAGTCTGGAGGAGCACGGCGAGCATTTGAGAGTTGTATTACAGCAGTTGATGGAGGAGAAGTTTTATGCAAAGTTCTCCAAGTGTGAGTTTTGGCTCAGTTAAGTGGCTTTCTTGGGGCATGTGGTGTCCAGTGAAGGTATTCAGGTTGATTTGAAGAAGATAGAGGCGGTTCAGAGTCAGCCCAGACCGTCCTCAGCCACAGAGATACGCAACTTGCTTGGTTTGGCGGGTTATTACCGCCGGTTCGTTCAGGGATTTTCATCTATAGCATCACCCTTGACCAAATTGACTCAAAAGGGTGCTCCTTTCAGGTGGTCGGATGAGTGTGGGGCGAGCTTTCAGACGCACAAGACTGCCTTGATCACAGCTCCAGTGTTAGTTTTGCCATCAGCTTCAGGTTCTTATACGGTATATTGTGATGCTTCTCGAGTTGGTATCGGGTGTGTGTTGATGCAGGAGGGTAGAGTGATTGCTTATGCTTCTCGTCAGTTGAAGCCCCATGAGAAGAACTACCCTGTTCACGATTTGGAGTTGGCTGCCATTGTTCACGAAGATTTGGAGGCATTATCTCTATGGTGTGTCTTGTGAGGTTTTCACTGATCATCGTAGCCTCCAGCACTTGTTTAAGCAGAAAGATCTCAATTTGAGGCAGCGGAGATGGTTGGAGCTGCTAAAGGACTATGATATTACTATCTTTACCATCCGGGGAAGGCCAATGTAGTGGCCGATGCCTTGAGTAGGAAGGCGGTGAGTATGGGCAGTTTGGCGTATATTCCTGTCGGGGAGAGACCTTTTGCAGTTGATGTTCAGGCCTTGGCCAATCGGTTTGTGAGGTTGGATATTTCGGAGCCTAGTCGGGTCTTAGCTTGTGTGGTTTCTCGGTCTTCTTTGTTCAATCGCATCAGAGAGCACCAGTATGATGATCCTCATTTGCTTGTCCTCAAGGATAGATTTCAGCACGGCGATGCCAGAGATATGACTATTGGTGATGATGGGGTATTGAGGATGCAGGGCCGGATATGTGTGCCCATTGTAGATGGGCTTCGGGAGTTAATTTTGGAAGAGGCCCATAGCTCGCGGTATTCCATCCATCCAGGTGCCGCGAAGATGTATCAGGATTTGAGACAGCACTACTGGTGGAGAAGAATGAAGAAAGATGTAGTGGGATTTGTAGCTCGGTGTCTCAATTGTCAGCTGGTGAAATATGGGCATTAGAGACCTGGTGGCTTGCTTCAGCAGATGGATATTCTAGAGTGGAAGTGGGAGCGGATCACCATGGATTTCGTAGTTGGACTCCCACGGACTTCGAGGAAGTTCGATGCTATCTGGGTGATTGTGGATCGGCTGACCAAGTCCGCGCACTCCATTCCTATGTGTACTACCTATTCTTCAGAGCGGTTAGCTGAGATTTATATCCGAGAGATTGTTCGCCTGCATGGTGTCCCAGTTTCCATCATTTCAGACAGAGGTACTCAGTTCACTTTGCAATTTTAGAGAGTCGTGCAGTGAGAGTTGGGTACTCGGGTTGAGTTGAGCACATCTTTTCACCCTCAGACGGATGGACAATCCAAGCGCACTATTCAGATATTGGAGGACATGTTGCGCGCTTGTGTCATTGATTTTGGGGGTTCATGGGATCAGTTTCTGCCGCTCGCGGAGTTTGCATATAACAACAGTTATCAGTCGAGTATTCAGATGGCTCCATATGAGGCTTTATATGGGAGATGGTGTAGATCTCTAGTAGGTTGGTTTGAGCCGGGTGAGGCTAGGCTTTTGGGTACAGACTTGGTGCAGGATGCTTTGGACAAGGTGAAAGTGATTTAGGAGCGGCTTCGTACAACGCAGTCGAGACAAAAGAGTTATGCTGACAGGAAGGTTCGTGATGTGTCTTACATGGTTGCGGAGAAGGTTCTACTGAAGGTTTCACCCATGAAGGGTGTTATGATATTTGGGAAGAAAGGTAAATTGAGTCCTCAGTTCATTGGGCCTTTTGAGGTGCTTCTGCGGATTGGGGAGGTGGCTTATGAGCTTGCCTTGCCACCTAGCTTGTCGAGTGTGCATCCGGTATTTCATGTATCTATGCTCCGGAAGTATATTGGCGATCCGTCTCATGTTTTGGATTTCAGCACGGTTCAGTTAGACGGTGATTTATGATGTGGTGCTAGTGGCCATTATGGAGCGGCACGTCCGAAAGTTGAGGTCAAATAATATAGCTTCAGTGAAAGTGCAGTGGAGAGGTCGGCCCGTAGAGGAGGCTACCTGGGAGATCGAGCGGGAGATGCGAAGCAGATATCCACACCTGTTTGAGGCTTCAGGTATGTTTCTTGACTCATTCGAGGACGAACGTTTGTTTAAGAGGGGGGATGTAACGACCCGGTCGGTCGTTTCATGAGTTATAGTCCTGCTTCCCCTATTTATGCTTCTTTATGTGTTGTTCAGCTGTATTTCATCATATCGTGTTGGTTGTTTTGTGTTCGGGGTGGTCTTGGAGTGGAATGAGACACCTAGTCTCTTATTCGGAAGCTTGAGTTGGCAAAAGTCAACCGGATGTTGACTTATGTGTAGAAGATCTCGGATGTGAATTCTGATGGTTCGGATAGCTTCGTTAGGTGATTTTGGACTTGGAAGCGTGTTCGGAATGTAATTTGGAGGTCCGTGGTAGATTTAGGCTTGAATTGGCGAAATTAGAAATTTGGCATTTTTCGGTTGGCAGTGAAAATCCTGATATCGGGGTTGGAATGGAATTCTGGAAATTGGAGTAGGTCCGTTGTGTCATTTGTGACGTGTGTGCAAAATTTCAGGTCATTTGGATGAGGTTTGATAGGTTTTGGCATCGTTTTCGGAATTCGGAAGTTTGGAAATCCTTAGGCTTGAATCCGAGGGTGATTTGGTGTTTTGACGTTGTTTTGAGTGTTCCGAAGGTTGGAATAACTTTGAATGGTGATATGTGACTTGTTGGCATGTTTAGTTGAGGTCCCGAGGTCCTCGGGATGGATTTGGGTGGTTGACAGAATGTTTGGCCTTGAGTTGTTGCTGCAGATTTTCCTACTTCTGTCATTTCCACACCTGCGGATTCGGGACCGCTGGTGCGAGGCCGCAGATGTGGTATGGAGATCGCAGGTGCGTGTTTTGGCCATCAGGAGAAGAACCACAAATGCAGTTATTTGGACGCATCTGCGGCACCACAGGTGCAGTGACTGGGCGCAGATGCGGTCCTGGTCCTTTAAGTGGAAACCGCAGGTGCGGTTGGTTGGGCCGCAGAAGCGGTTGCGCAGGTGCGAGGAATTGTCCGCAGGTTCAGAATCCCTAGGGCAGAAAGTATAAATTGATCCCTTCGCGAAATTTTGCCTATTTCCACTATTTTTGAAGTCGGGATTGAAGCTTTTGAGGGATTTTGAAGAGGGATTCCAGGGGAAACACGTTGAGGTAATGTTTTTGAACCTAAAACTCGATTCTATGGTGATTTTTAGTTGATTAAGCATGAAAATTGTGGAATTTAAGGGTGAAAAATTTGGGAAATTAGGGCTTGGAACTTGAGAGTTAAAATTGGGCGTTTGAGGGGTCAAACGAAGTTAGATTTTGGTAAATTTGGTGTATATAGACTCGTGAGAGGATAAGGATTCTGGTTTTGTGATTTTAGTCGGATTCCGAGGCGTGGGCTCGGGGGTCGGGTTTGGCCAATTTCGAGATTTTTGATTTAATTTGATAATTTTCGCATGGGCTTTGTTCCTTTAGCGTGTTTTAATGATGTGATACTGATTTTGAATAGATTCGGGACGAGTTGAGGCTGAGTCGAGAGGCAAGGGCATCGCGGATTAGTGTTTGATCCGGTTTGAGGTAAGTAATGACTGTAAATCTTGTCCTAAGGGTATGAAACCCCGGATTTCACATCGTTTCACTATTTTGTGGTGATGCACACGCTAGATAACGAGCGTGTGGGCGTGCACCGTTGGGGATTGTGACTTGGTCCGTCCTGTAGCAACTATATTGTTGCGTATTTGACGGAAACTATATGATACTTATGTGATTTAGAAAAGAATTTCCATAATTTGGGCTGAATGTCATGTTTGGGCCTCGTGCCAAGCTGTTTGGACCCTTAGGGGCTTTTACTACTATTCCTCACTGTTTTGATTTAATATCTATACTCAGTCATGCCATGTTTTACTGATTTCATCACTCAGTCTTATTTACTCTGATTTGATGCATAAAATGATATTTTGGGCTGAGCACCTTGTTTTACTGTTAGCCCGAGTGGCTTGAGAGGTTTCTGACTGAGTAAGGCCAAGGGCCTGTGTTCTGAGGATATCATGGGATCGGGCTGCGCGTCGCAGCATGTTGTACTGATTATGATATATGAGAGGCCGAGGGCGTGATTTTATTATGCCACGAGATGGCCAGTTATAGCACTTGGGCTGTAGGAGCCCTTCCGGAGTCTATACACCCCCAGTGAGCGCGGGTCCCAGAGTGAGTGATATGATGTTGCCTGAGGGACTGTTCTTGATTTATGTTGTGCCGAGGGGCTGATTACGAGTGATTGTGAGGTTGCCCGAGGGGCTGGTTTTGATTGATATTATGCCCGAGGGGCGGTTTATGATATATGTCTTGCCCGAGGGGCTATTTATGATTTTTATCATTCTTACTCTAAACTTCATTGAATCTCTGTTGAAATTGTTAGAAAGACATTTTTCAAAGGATTTTTTACTGAAATCAGATTTTAATGAGATAATTTGATTTCTAGACTGTTTTGGAAACATACTGTACTTACTGTGGTGTTATGACATGGATTTATGTATTTCTTACTGCTCAGCCTTCATTTACTTTTATTACCTACTGAGTTGGCGTACTTACATTACTCCCCCCACCTTGTGTGCAGATCCAGGAGTTGCGGGTCGTGATAGCGAGCGCTGATGCTTCATCCGTCGCGGATATCTGGAGTCGGCAAGGTAGCAACATGGCGATCGCAGCCTTGTACTTCTCTCTTTTATCTTCCTTAGACTATTTTAGTATTTTCCAGATTGTGATAGTCTTAGTTGTATTCAGACAGTCCTTATTAGATGCTCGTGACTTGTGACACCCCGATGTCGGGCCTTGTGTTGTTTTCCGTATTTGTTATTTAGACTCATGTTATGGAAATTTTATTAATTAATAGCTTAAAAACGTCTTTTTATGAAATATTGGTTTGATTTGGGATAGTGTCGGCTGGCCTAGTTTCATGATAGGCACCATCACGACCGGGTCGGTTTTAGGGTCGTGACAAGTAAGCTTCTAATTTACTGTGGCTACTTTTGTATCAACGAATTTCTTATTTACTGTAGCTATTTTTGCCTCAGTAAAACTTCTGATTTACTGTGACTGCTTTTGCATTAGTAAACATCTAGTTTACTGTGATACATGGTATAGTACAAATTGAAGAATAAGGCGTGTAACTTCTCACATTTTTTTACCCTCTATGATTATGGAAACATGAAGATTTTCAATCTTTCAGTCATTTTTAGTCTCAATATGATAGCCATTTGTATAGTAAACTTTAGGTTTACTACAACATATGTTTTGACCATAATCATATAATATGAATGACATATTTGTATATAAGCTCTTCGAGAGCCTTCATCTATTATCCACAATCTAATATTTATCAGACACTACTGGTGTCATGTGTCTTCTAGACAAACAGTTAGCTCTTCAGGAGTTGTTGATACATTTTGTACTATCAAATATTGCTCAGACACTTCTGGTAACACGAGAGAAAATCATAATCAAACATTATAAAACAATTGTTTAAGCACAAGAAAATACCTCTTCATAATATTTTCCTACTTCAGGAGGAAATTTCAATTGTGTTACTTCTTCAGGAGCAAATTTAAAATACGAAATATTGAGTATATATTCTCTCAATCATATTACCTCTTCTGGAGGTGAATCGTAATATATTTACATCAATAGCACGCTCATATTTACGACTTTATTAATATTGTCACATTCACTTCAGGGAATGGATTAATATTTATCAAAAGTTCTCATCCTCTAGGGAACAAAACATAATTATCTGAACGTGCATTAATCACACAAATTGTATGATGTCTTAGAACCTCTTTTACGATAATAGAGAATATTTTACTAGCTTATCTTCAATTGTAACCATAGAAAGCCTAAATTATCACTTCTGGTGGTCATATGCATATACCACTTTGATGATAGGCTATAATTGCGTATTTTAGTCGCTTATTACACTCTAATTTACTCCACTTTAATTGAGTTTGAGCTCAAATGATAGTGAATTGCACTTAGTACGTGTTTTATGCCTTGCAGGAAGTGATCCTGAGCTCAAAAGCTAATTTGGAGCTAAATTGATCAATTTGGAGCTTTGAAGTTTGAGTAAAAGCCCAATACATTAAGCCGGGATCGTGTTCGGAGGTCGTGTACCAAGTCTGGATGTTAAAAGGGGACGAAATAAGTTCACTCTGAGAAAATTGCACTGCTGCGCCGCAGGGGGCGCCGCAAGGCGTGGCGCAGCAGTGTAAAATTGTGCCTGACTTGAAAATATGAAGCCGCAGATAAAATGCACTACCGCGCCGCATGGTGCGGCGCAGCCTGCGGCGCGGCTGTTCAATTTTTACAGAGCTAAGTCCTAGTTCGCGCAGGAATGAGTTTTTTTCATTTGGGCCCGACCCTACTTGGTATAAATACATGTAAAAATGCTATTTTGAGAGGTTGGACAGATTTGAGACATAGATTCGACCTAAGGAGGCAAGAACACATTGGGAGCAAGGCGGAGAATTCTTCTACAAGTTTTTCCTTCCTCTTCCTATTTTTCATTGTTGGTTATGACTTTTAGTATTGTAGTTTTACATGCTATTATGAATAGCTAATTTGTTATCTAGGGTTTTGATGGAACCTTTTGTAGGATAAATTCTTGTTATTTTTATATAATTGAGTCGTAGTATTTTCTCTATTTGTTCAACTACGTGTTTGTTGTAGTTAATTGACAGGATCCTCAATTAGCTGTGCCTATTTAGTGTGCATAACTTGGGAGAGAGTGCATATTTAGGTAGTTGTTGAACAACATCACTCCCAAAGTATAAGAGTGATCTATAACTGCGGGTTTAAAGGCGGGATTAGGGATAACGAAGCCTTGGGTGCAATCTAAAGTGAGCTGTAATAAACAAAGCCAGCTAGTGTAACTCGGGAGAGTGCGTCTAGTAAATTGTGATAATTACTCGGGAGAGAGTTACGACAGTCAGAGCGCTCGTGATCGGTAGAGAATACTTAAGCGAATTTATAGAAAACGCAGCGGGTAAGGATTCCGACAATTGGGGAAATCATAACTCTAGACCTCCTTAATCTTTTCTCCAACTTGCAGTATCGTTAGTTGTTAATTTACTATTTTAATTTGTTAGTTAATTAGTTAAACAGAAGAATCTTAATATCTATAAGTTAGGAATTGTTCAAGCTTGTCTTCTTGGTGATAGTGAACAGCTGTAGCTAAACCTTAGTTCTCTGTGGGATTCGACTC